>NC_071087.1:87575997-87875997 GCF_027358695.1 Spea bombifrons
AAAATAGAGCTTGGTTTATGTTTCTCCGCTATTGATAAGCCAGGCCAAGTGAGGTTTTCAGCTTAAGCCAATAATGGCTCATTCAGCTATGATTTTGGCCATTTGGTGACAACTTGGAAAATAGCCTTGTGTTACTGCACAGAGAACATTACTGGATAGGTCTTTCCTAAAGTAAACACTTATATATTAGTATTATTATTATTAACAACTCATAGTAACTTTGCTACCAAGTATGATGCGCACAAAAATATAATCACAAAAGTATATTTGTTGTAGTAGTCAATGAGCTTTGGTGGACTCCACTGTTGAGCACTGGTTGGATAATATCACATGTACATTTGAAACGGAAGGGCAGAGATGTCCAAGACTCTTTCTTTCCCACTAATTGTAAATGTTTAACACATAAAAAGGCATTGAACTTTGCTTACACTTTGCACCTACATTCAACAGAATGAGGTTGGTGAAACTCATTGTCCAACTACAGCTAAAGGGAATGGCAATGGCGCATTTAGGTTGGGGCTTCACTAGACCTAGGCCAGGGTAATGCACAAGCCACCCCTTCCCTCTGTGCTGTCAAAATCCTGGATTGTTAGGTGTGCCTTGAGGAGAGGGTTGAGGAGCGCTGCACTAAGGAGCCTGGTTGCCCAATAGAGTGGTATGCTCCTGGTTATGCAGCAGAGGGTCTGCTGGACCACTAGACATGACACCATTGCCAAGGAGCCTAATACTACTTCACACATGACTTGGGGAGGACTGGCAACCTGACAACATTCATCCCAGGGAAACAGCCCAGCCAAATGGCCTTGTGATATCATGGCCCAAAACCAAAATACATTCTCAGCCCTGTCCAACATACACCTTAAAAGGGCAGCATTATAAAAAATGAATCCAGTTAGGGTATAAATCCATCCAAGATTACCAATGGCTAAGACTGCAAGTATTAAACATGAAAAACAATGACAGTTGCCCAAAATCTCAACATCAGAGCAGCCTTAGGGGCAATGACCCCCCCCCCATACCTTAGATGGCCCTCTCTCAATGAGATTTCTGAACATACAGGGTACAGCCTTGGTGGGCACTCAATATAATGTTCCTGCTGGCTCTCCCAGATGTATCACTTTGCCCTCCAACTGTTCTGGTTTTCACATGTTGTAATATACTACACTAACTGATTAAACCCTTCCCCTTAGCCATAATCCCTTATTATTAGATCATCCAGGTAAAAAAAGGTATACAGACAGATATACGGTATATATATAATTCCTAGCTTGCTATTTTTATGGTGCAAAAACTATATATAAATATATATATATATATATATACACATACATACATTTTATATATATATATATATATATATATATATATAAATATATATATATAAATATATATATATATATATATATAATGTTTGCACCATAAAAATAGCAATTTAGCAATTCATATAATTATAATAGTTATAAAAAGATGACAGGTTGGGGAAGATAACGTATTATTTGCGTAACTTTTTGGCAGATGCTTAATCCCCGTGCATTGTGTTTTCACTCAGAGGAATGCGGTGGGTGGCTGTAGATGTACTTGCTTTAAAGGAGTATAAATATATTGTGACCGTTGCTGTGAACCCCTACCAGGTGTCTGTATCCCGCAGTCACTTTCACCACCAAACAGGAAGAGCCATTGGGGCATGTTATGTATTAAAATAGCCCGAGCGTTAACTGTATCAGGGGGCTGTGCAATCAGCCACAGCTGGGCCCGGGAGCGGAGGGGTTAACGGCACCTGGCTACACCTGATATACTGCCTCCTGGCCACGCATGTTTACGATGACACACGGGACACAGTACAGCACAGTACACATGCTATATACAGTATATAGTGCACTGTGTAGGAATTATATACTTCACTGCGAGAAAATACGCATTATATAAGCTGTCAACTAAATAAACGAGAAAGGTGACTCTAATATATATATATATATTCAGTCAATAGTTTATAATCAGATCCTCTCTGTATAAGCTATGTATGTGGTTATAGTCTACATCTCGATCACTTGTCTGCACATAACCGAGCATACCGATCGCACATGGACAGCACAGCAGTGGAAGCCCGAGACTGGAAGGCATGGCAGAGGCACTGTGCTCTATGCGATATATATATATATATATATATATATATATATATATATATATATATATATATATATGCGATATGTATATATATATCTAGCAATAAATACATGCGATCGCTTCGAAAAAATGTGCTCAATGAAAAATAATAATGCATATTAATATTAGCTGATAATATAAATTACTCTTTTGGTACGATCGTTTTCTCGTTTTCTCCCGGTGGTATTGATTATCGGGATGGGTGCGTTACGCTGCTTGATGAATAAGTCTTGAGCACACAAAGAGTTAAATCTTTCTTAATTCGTTGCTTTACATACATGCACATATTTTTACTTGCATATATAGAAGGGCAAGATGAATGGTTCATAATTCCAGTGAGTAGATCGATAAAGCGCATAATTCGATTTTGCGTCAGATGTACGAAACACCTGTTAAAGGAAAGAGATTTCCCTTAATAAACACGAAAACAATTCCTATATAATAAGTAATAAAATTATATTGGCTATATTATTTAACACTACCAGCAATGAATTTGTTTTTTTTTTTGTTCGTTTCTGCTTCATTATCTATCATTATTCTATCTTCATTGTCCAAGTAAATGTGTCATACATTTAACATTTTTGGGGTAATTTTTGTTCCATGTAAGAGGAAAAAAAATAATTGCATTTTTTTTCCAATGTTATTAAACATCAAAATCGATTATATAAACACTAAATTTAGCACTCTAATTTAGGACTTTCACATTTCATATGTAACAATAATTATATTTTAACCCAAAATAGAAAATTACTAAATAATTTAATATATATTTATTGATATAAAATAACAATCATTTGGCAGATATTAATTATTCGTGTCTCATTTTAGTATAGGTTTAACGCTTCGGGTTGAATTTGGAACCCGTTATATTTAAGAAACCTAAATGTGATGCCACGTACAAGGGGTTAAGTCTATTAAAGCGCTATTAACGCTGGATGTTAATAAACTTCAAGGGGAGGAAAAACGAAAAAAGCAAAGTGTACTGTTTTATGTTTTTAAATATTTTACTATTAAATACAAGTGCCTATCGGTAGCTATGATATTGATAAATAGTTAATACAAATAAGACAGAAAAAATTAATAAAACCAAACTCAAGGTTTGTGCAAAGTACTTGAAATGAGAATTAAGAATATTTATAGCAGCCTTTAATTGGGCTGGTTTTGTTCAATAAGTGGTGGTTTTAAGGACTGAAGCCCAGCAGGGTTGGTAGCAGGACCTGAGATCCCGTGGAGTAAATCAGTAAAATGTCAAATGGATTCTGGAGATTGGTTTTGTTAGAGGAATGAAACGCAAAGGAAGATTAAGTCCTGTTATGCGCTTAAAGGTGCTCACTGTGGAATCGAATAATAAGATACTTTGACCTTCTAAATGTCTCTCCATTAAAGTCTGCACACATTCCACATGTCTTTTCACTTTAATCAGCTGTCATTCCCCCCACTTTCTTTTCCATTTCCAGGCTAGCCCTAATAAAATGCACTTATTGAATTCTTTAAGAATAAATCTAGCATACATCCCCTTCTTTTCTAACTTGACTTTTTCACAAGAGATCATTTGTTTTATGTTTCCCAAAAATGCAACAATTTCAATAGATAAGTATCAGATTACTTCTGAAGGTCTAGCTTCTAGAATGGAAGCTCTTTTGAGCAGGGCTCTATATTAACATTTGGTTTGTGTGCAAAATATTATGCCAGGTTCTACTTGCTATGTACAAAACTGTGGAATATAATGTTGCTAAATAATAACTAAATTAAATAGTTAAAGCTGGTTAGAGTGAAGGAACTCATTTGGGTCTTAAGTTTATTATTTTGTTTCTTTACAGCATCTAAATACATTATGACATCATACCTGCCTGGTAGCACTGTAACAAATAGGAGAATACATAATTACCAATAACATTAATGTGGACAATATAGCAAGTTAAGAGGACAGTCCGCCCATCACACAATGGATGTGATATAAATGAACCTGCTTGAAATGATCATTTCTAGCCCTTGCAAATGCATGGAGGGATTCTGCAGAATCCTCCACTATGCGTTTTACCCACAGGAGATCCACGCTGAAGTTCCTAAGGGCTCTAATAAGACCCCTATGGGCATGCGTAAAAAGTACTCCCATTTACTTCAATGGCACTATTCTGCTGCTTCCTCCCATACACAGAAATAAAGCACTTCAAAAGTATAACGTGCATTCATCATTGGTTGAACTGCATGGGATATTGGCTGGGTCAATAATATAAGCAGAGCATACAATACAGGGTGTGACATCACGCTTAATGTATATTTGTGAGTCATTACATCACAAGTGTTGTGCCAGGGAATTCCTGGACTGGCCATTTGGTATACCTGGCCGCATACTACGTGAGCATAAAAACACAGAGTGCGCTGGAGCATTTCCAGCCGTCGGCCGCACCTACATCATCAGGCAGCCGCTGGCCTTAAAGGGCCAGCCTGGACCTGTACTGTCGTCTCCTTTGGAACTGTTTCCTATAATGTGCTACAGGCGAATGTATAAATGGCTGTTGGTGCTATGCTGCAACGCAATAAGAGTCCCTACGAATATATGAGTGTTTCTGGTGTGAAAGATGTTGATTGTACAAATGATATGCCCATATATACACGGCGAAGCTGTTGATGTGTTCTGCGCTGCGTCGCAGCATGCCTTATATGTGAAAAGAATATTGAAATGATTTGAGCACAGTGCCGACAACTCTTTATTCCCTTTTCATATGAGATGAGCAAGTCCATCCGCATCTTCCGGTGCATTTTCAAAGCGCAAGGAAGTTAAAGAAAAGCCCTTCTCTCAAGTTGCTAAACACGTGGGTTTATTTACTAAAGGGACAGTTGTGGTTTCGACTTTTTACATGAATATTTATTATGAAGGAACCATACTGGCAGGTATCTCCGGCTTGAAGGGCTGAGTTGGCCCTGTATCATTCAACTGGTCATTTAGTCCCCACACTAGACCGAGGGATTGCGTATTCACTAACCAAACAGTTTGCAGAACAAATTTCCAAAGTATTCTAAAGTTAAACTCCAGTGAGGAACGTCATCTCACTGTCTGAACTATGCGTTAAGCAGAATTAAGCACAAGTAAGATGATAGAAATAAACTTAAACTTATTATTACCTACAACCACAATGGACACAATGCTACACTAATTACACACCCAAGATATTCAGACGCGTCAAATGCAAGAGTCTAGAAGTTTGTATTTTATTTAGTGTCATGTATATTAACCCCTTAATGACAAAGCCGTACATGTACGGGCTCATAATGCATTGTTTTCAATGGGTTTAAGGACCGCCCATTGTCCTTAAGGGGTTAATAATAAAATATAGTGATACCTATGAAAGGTGAAGCTTAACATATGCTCATTGTGCTGTGCCACTTAATAAAGTTTAACATTAGAAGGGCATAAATTCACTAACCTATATATTTAAAAAAGTTATAAGGTTTTATTTTTGTTTTGGTTTTTTTTTCATGTTTTTCCCCAACTATGCATTTAACAGGAATATTCTCCTATTTTATCTTGAAGTCCCTTTTCCGGCTCTTTTTTTTTTTTTTTTTTTTTTTGCTGCTACTTATTTTTTTTTTCATTCCTGAAGACGTACAATAATTTTAGGCACCAACATCAGGAAAAGAAGAGATGTTACACAATAACTCAAAAATAGCGCCAAATTAAAAAAAAATAATAATAATAATTCAGATTAATTCGGCCTCATAAAACAATAGAATATAATGTTCTTTTACCACACTCATTTCTATCAGGGTTCTTTCTGTTCTTGTTCAAATTCTCAAAAGAAAGGAAAAGAGCAGAAGAAGGACCTCAACTACTGATTTTGGAAACAACATATTTATGACATTCCAAATGATCCAATCATGGTTTACATTTTTCATATCAGAGAAATGAAATTTAAATGACATGTAAATTAAAAAAAAAAGGTTTGTTGAGCTGCCCATCTGGCAAACCAGGAAAACGCCTGGTAGAGCGACGGCGGATCCGGTCCGTCGGTGTGTGGCCTCTGCCTGGATCTAGCCAGCGACCACATGTACATCATTTACAGATTACAGATTACAGGGCTGCTTTTCATCTCCAGTCAGGCCCTATTAAGTTCTTCTAAAGGTGTTTTATATATATATATATATATATATATATATATAATCACATATCTCTCTTTGCGCTATATGTTGATTCCACTGTCTCTGAATGTCGTCTGAAAGTTTGGCCCCTTACTCAATGTATATATATATATATATATATATATATAATACCTACCGGTGATGCTAACCGACCTTGGCAATTAATATTGTGAACTAACTTGGAAGTTACGTGGTTTCATTGTCTCCAGTGAACTCCTAATTAGCTCGCTCCTAAGTTTCAGCAGCAGCACTGGGAAGAAGCTAATATTTTACATTTAAAAATCACCCACGGAGTCTATGTGGGTTGTACTTATTGAAAGCTATTATTTTAAAAACTGTTAGCCCACATAAATATCCCTTACTCCGTAAAAAATAAATTATTGGCAAGCTGTTTATTTCTCAGAAAGGACACGCAGAAACGCTGCAAGCCTTGAGACTCCCTTTACCTCTGGGGTTGGTGGTTGGCAATATAAAGCTCTGTCTTACCCTCTGAAGCATGAAAACTAATTGTAGAAAAGGGAATATATTAAATAACAAAAAGGGCATGACAGCTATACAAATAATTACTGTATCCCCTCCTGTGAACAGAATGCTTCACTACAGCCACTTCTATGTATGGAATGGTTTAAAGGGGCAGGGGTAAGGTGTGCATAGATATATATATATATATATATATATAAAAAAACTGTGCCTTGCAAAATAATAATTACCCAGAAGTAATTGTTTAATATTGTTATTATATTATATTATTACCCATATGTTTTATATTACTGAATTACAAATGGCAAACTGAAATTTTATCATGTATGTTTTATTTAAAGAAATAAAAAAGTTTTAATAATAATAATAATAATAAATTATTATGGCAAAATTATCAAAAAAATAAGTTGATACATGAATTGAATATATGTTGTGTGCGTCAATATTTAACTCTTTCACATGAATATATGGTAGAGCCACATTCTACAGCATTGCACACAGTGTCAGAGAGAAGATGTGCCCCAGGTTGGTTGGTTGAGCGTGGCTCGTGATTTTGAAATAGTGCCACAGATTCTAAAGTGGATTGAGATCATGGCGCTAACCACTCCAGGACATTCACTTTTTTGTTTTGCGTTTTAAGTCAATATTCAGAAGGAAAAAAAATCACCAACCTTTAGTTTTTTAGTAGTCTGAAGGAAGTTCTTGCTGAGTATTCAGCAAGAACTCCATCCATCATCCCTTCAATTTTAACAAGATGCCTAGGCCTTCCAAATTAGAACCATTGCCACAGCATGATGATGCCACCACCATTCTTCACTTTAGGGATAGTTGTTTTTGAGGAACAGGGTTTAGAAGGTGAGCCTTTATTTAGAAGCGTCTGAGTGTTGCGAACATGTTTTCACTTCCTGATTATTCATCAATCTGTGAATACTGGGATATTATTTTAAACATTTTTTGTGTCTAAATCTATGAATTTGGTTACTTTATGTCCAACTACCATAGAAGGCCCATACTTTATTTTCCTTCAGAGCCACAGCCTGAATAAGAAGGACCTTAACAGGTGTTGGTTTTATCATGGAATTAGCAACAGTTATGGTTTCCAAGCAAAGGCCAGTAATACGGTAACTGTATCCTTCTTAGGGAAATGTATTTCCTCTGTGTGATTAAGGAGCTTCCAGAGTACTGAGATACTAGGCCTAGTGTCCCAGACACCTAACCTACCTGCTCCTGACACAGGCAAAGTTTACATTTACGAACCCAGGAAGCAGCGCTAGCAACGCTAAGAATAGGTTTACCACCAGAGGCCATGCGGTATCCTGGCTGATCTTTGCCATGGCTTGGCCATTGGTTGTGTATCAGAGGTCACTTCTCAGTCGACAGAGGATGAAACTGCTCAGTAACCCCCTTCCGATTCTTATTCGGCTCCTCTTTTTCTATAGATAAAAAAGAAAATAACAAGTCGATCGTGATTGGCTGATGAATACCAGCCAATCACTGATAAACATTCTTTAAAAAGACTGTGTCCATGCTTGGCTGGTAACTGTCAGCCAATCACTGAAGATCACCATTTCCAAAGTATTCTATGACACTTTGGTTGCTGCAAGCAATATTTTATTTTCATTTTTCATAATAAAATGTTGCCAAAAATAAAACCATCTTACAAACAATTATTTCAAATTTCAGTGTTTTAAAACAAAAATATCACAGAAAACAAATATGCCATTTGTAATTCAGTGATAACAGAGAATTAGGAGTCTGCATTTCAAAATGTGTCTTGTATGTTATTATTGTAAGGTTTTTTTAAACTAATTTACTAACTATATATTTTATTTTAACTATTTTAGTTTTATTATTTATATCAGATTAAAGATATAATAGATAATATGTTCAGCCACCAAACTTTTATACGTAACTGTAGCAAAAAATTCTAAATAGCTTTATGTTTGGAGATTTTTCATGTTGACATTTTTTTCCCATTGGTTCATTTTGTTGTTTTGGTTTTTTTTTTTTGGGGGGGTGCTACATCTTGTTATCTGTGATTAAAGGGACAAGATCATTTTATTTTATTGCTTAGTGTCATGCATGTTGAGCTGCACCTATGTGTTTTAGAAGAAATGGAATAAATAATACAGATTTTTAACTATTTTTAACTCCGGGAAGTATAGTATTTGTATTTTGTATTGGACTTTGGTATTATGGTTTGAGAAGCTGTTCGTGCATACTCTGGGGTGGGGCACATATACATTACATGCCTGGGGCACATATACATTACATGCCTTGAGCACTGCAGTTGTGTCTATTTTGTGTTAAGATTAACAAAAAGCTTACTTTAGTCTAATTTGCTAATATGGCATTATCGCTCGCATTGTAAAACAAGCTGATCATAGCTGCAGAGAGGCATGAGGGGCCAATAGCCAATTAGTATGTTAAAACCTAAGCAAGAGGCTATGAAGATAATTTTAGCCAGACAACGGTTGCAATCACTACCTATTTCTCTTGATCGTGTAGTGAATCAAATCAGACACCACTGTTTAATGGAACGCGTTTTTTTCTATCCCATCAGCGACTTCATAAATTTTACAACATATGGAGACCTTGGTTGGCTCAGCATCCTGACTTTCCTTCTTGTTAGTAAAAGCTAAAATATAACATATATCTATATTAATTATATAAAATGAGCTTGACTGTATGAATGAATTGTACGGCTGGTATGTAGTGAATGAGGGAGATTGGTTTGTTTTGGTTTTTTCCCCTTTTCTTTCTCTCTCTTTCTTTTCTTTTTCTTCTTTCTCTTCCTAAATTGTTGGTATGCCAGTACGCTAATGTTTTGTGGGGGCTTAGGCTAGGTAGTCTGTAGTCTAATTTTGTCTTATATCATATGTATTTTAATAGACGCATCAATATGTATGTGAACTTACATGTTGTCGTTTCATGTTATTGTTTTTGTTGATGCGATGTTATATATTGAATAAAAAAAATAAAACCTAAGCAAGAGGGAGGTGTTCAGAGAAACCCCCCTCTAAAGAAGAAGAAGGCATATTAATGTGCTCTTAATTTGCATTCTTCCCAAATGAAAAAGAGCACTTACCTGGGGTAGAAACTGCAGCATAGCTGCTGCAGCTACCCTCCTCCTCTGTGGTCTGACAATTGGAGCAGCCATTCAGTGGTAGAGTATCCCATTGAAATGAATAGGAACTCTTTCCGTGCACAGCAGTCTCTAATCCAGCAGCTCTGGAGCTTACTGGAGACACCATGAAAATATAAAGGGGCTACGCAGCTATTATATGCATTAAAGTGCGTATAATGGCTGGGGTAGCCTTTTAAATTGAGCTTCTGTAAAGTTTCCAGTGAAACTGAAGGTTAACTTCTTGAATTGAAACACTTGACTGACTAATAAGACTTGACCACTAACACAGAGCCAATTCATCTTTAGAAGACTGATCTCTATGACACACGTGTAAAGCATTAAGTGGTGGCGCACATCCCATGTCACAGTACCTGGGTACTTCTGCACATGCATCATCAGTCAGCATGTTGGAACTCTACATGCACATTGCACATTGAGTTTTTTGGGGGACTGTCCTGGAAAACTTGGGATAGAAGTAGTTAGGGATGCCACATTCTCAATGACACACACTTTTCACATTTCGGTGACCTGCAGCATGTAGGACGTATAGAGTAATTGTCAGTATACACACCTCACGTACTGACGGACAGCACTAAACACACAATGGTTGGCAACATATGCTTCCCAAGTGTCTGAGATTTCAGGCACAGTACTTTCCACGTTTCCACTGACCGGCTTACATGAGCAATGGACATCGTGTGCCAGTTTGGGAGCTGCCACGTGACCACCTTATAGAATGTCGCATTCTACTTTGATATATCCCAGTGTTCTGCTTCAATACGCTGCAAGGTAGATGGATAGGTAAGGTAGGTGAATGAAGCTGCGCCCTTGAGGAGAGTGTTGAGTGTCCCCTTAAAGGAACAGTCATACATTTTATTTATTCTCAGAGTAGTAAACTACCATATTTGCTTGACTATAAGACAGGGTTTTTTCAGAGCAAATTCTCTGCAGCGCTGCAGGAGACCTGGATCCTCCTCTCTGGCAGCCAGTGGACGTCTACGTGATGCGCGCACACAACTTCTGCTGCTGCCGGCACTGCCTTTGGGGCATGACATGAACTTCCGGTGCTCCATCGTAGAAGCCCAGCAGAAGTGCCGGGCAGAAGCGGAGGTTGTCTACGCTCATCGCACAGATGTCCAACAGCTGCCCCCACTAGACACCAGGGAGTTTAAAGCACAGGGGAAAAGTCTAGGGATGCATTGGTAAGCCTGGGGGAAGCCGAGTGGCATTTAGGGGGTATAAGGCTTATCTGGGGGGCAGAGTGGCATATCAGCGAGGCTGAGGGGCATAAATGGGGGTATAAGGCTTATCTGGGAGGCAGAGTGGCATATAAGGGGGTATAAGGCATATCTGGGGGCAGAGTGGCAAGCCTTGGGGCAGATGTACATAACTGTGGGGCAGGTTGGCAAATAATAGGAAATTAAAACAAGAAATGAATTTTCCTCAGTCATAGTTTTTATTAAACATGAAAAAATAGTTTTCATAAATTAATACTTACTAGTAAAACTCTTTTCCTATATGGTAGTCATATTCAGGCTTTTTCTTTTTTCCTAAATTAATATTCAAAGCTTGGGGGGGTCATCTTATACTCATACTTTGTGTCTTGATAACCATCTCTAAAAAAACACTGCTGGAGTCAAGAATGATTTGTTCCCCGTCTAAGCGGGAAAATCTAAAACACAGCCTTCTTTTGGATCAAAAGCAGAACAGATATGCAGATGGTTTGAACTTGAAGGATTTGGGACTTTTTTAAACCTAAGTTACTATGTAACTATCTTGTTTGTAAGCTATTTGAGCAGATCGAAGAAATGCCACTTGGTTACTATTACTGCTTGCACCTAAGGACTTCACCTCCTCTGACTCCCAGTGTCTCTCCCCATTTATTAAAGTATTATTGAACAACAACTCCCACGATCCCCAACCAGCCAGGTGTGGCGAAACCCGCCTCTAAAAGCCACACACATGACAACAGCTGTGCTGCAAACACAAGGGACATATAATAAGCATGAAAGCCTGATCACATCACGTATGTCGCAGCCCCAGCCTGACAACCACGTGCAACACACAAAAGCCCCTCCCACTCTGGATAAAAGCTTTAAGCCTTGAGCCAACTATGAGCGCTACGTCATCTACCAGCGCCCACGGCCGCTCTATAGAAATGCCATGAGGCCCCGCCTGCCTTCTGACGCAAGCTGAGCGACGCGAGCAGTTCCACGCCTGTGCTGTGTAGCACGGGCTTGGAACGTTGTGTCGGTCAGCTCGTGTGTAACCCCATCCTCTCTGTAGCGTGGCGCAGCCCGGCGCACAGTGAGTAGTGGGGACGGGGAGTGGATACCGTGTTAGAACGCTTCCGGGTCAGTCGTTATTTACGTGGAGCTTCCAATGGCTTCCACCTGTTGCGTGTACCTGGGTCTTTAACTCTGGCTACAGTGGGTTGTCAGAAGTAAAGACACTGACGCTTCACGTGTCGCATGTGCCACAGCGCTCCCCCCGAAAACATGGCATAGGGGTCAAAGATACTGGAGGCTGTGGAGTTACAGGCTCCTTATTCACAAGGCCATTGTTTTTAGTGGGAATCATATTCTAGTTCTTATGGGTGAGATGTGGCATGGCTGCTATGGCTTATATACAGTTTGTGCAATTAGTGAAAAACTCATAACACTAGCATTATAGTTTTATGTATGTATATATATATATATATATATATATATATATATATATATATATATGGCCTACTTCCATAGCCTGCCTAAATCTGCCGTGTTAACAGGTTAAATCAACACCCACAGAAACAAGCCAGCCCTCTACAGTCCTATATATATTGTGAAGTGTGGTTGGGAAAGAAATCTTGTCTATAATATTTTGCGATCTATAAATGATTTTGTTTGTTACATTTGTCACAAATGTAACACTTTCTCTGTTTATGTTTAAAAGGTCTGTCTGGGAGAGTATATGAAAGCCTTGATGTGGGCTAATATAATTGTAAGTTGGTGGTTTACCTGTCTACCGTTTCGCTCCCTTTGATATATTAATTTCTGGATAGGTATAATAGATCATTACAGTGGTGTATTCCCAAGGCAGTTTTTTTGTTCATGTGTTCTTGGTACGTTAAATTAAAATGGATTTGTTTTTTGGAGTTTCAATACATCACGAACATCCCATTGCAATATGTGAATGCAATGGCTAATGCAGCTTTCAAAAGATGTTGCCATGCTAATTTATAATAATAAGCTGTTTTATTGTAAGAAAAACAAAACAATATTACTTTAAGTTTGCATTTCTCACATTAGCTGTTATTGCATGTTGTGAAGAAGAATGCAGTGAAGGGTGATTGAAAGGACTTCTGATGTTTTGAAAGCTTATGTGACTATTTCTTTCAATGATTCCCTAGAAGGTCTTGAACGTTTCTTTGGTCTGTGTTCTCTGGGACCTGTATGGCAATAACCATTTATTGTGAAAAACATTAGTGATTCGCTGTTGTCAAAATGCAGAATGATTTGGGACTTGGGCTTTCCTTTTTATGGGTTAGGTATAGTTGGATTTTTTATCTGTCTTATTTATTTTGCACACACAGGGTTTTCACGTAATCTTAATTAGCCACCACCCTTAATCAACTACAGAAATTGGACGGTGTAGAACATCACACTTTATGGTTCATTCTGGTTGAGGTCTCCATATGTTATCCCCTTGTTTACCACCCAATCAGGGCTTGTCTAATATTTTGTAGCCTGGTTCCCATGGTGATTCAAAGGTTTAGGCCATACTTATAATATTGACTTTTCCAATAGCTGCATCTGGAATATTTCAGGAAAAGGTAGTTGGATTGGCACAAGTGGAAAAGTAGTGTCCTGTTTGTCAACAAAAATAAGCATGTTTAACATAAACTAGACAATGTTTCATTTTCAGTACTCTGTTTTCACACCTGGCTTTAAAACTTTGCTTCTGCAATGCTGAGACATAGCGGGTTGTTTTCATTTTAGATAGTTTTGGAAAAACACTTTATATATTTACTTAGAATAAGACAGAAACCCAATTCTGAGTACAAAGTATTTCCAAAATACCAAAAAAAAAAAGTTTACTAAGCACCCAAAATATCTATCTTTTCACCTACTGACCATTGTCAAAAGGCATACAGTGAGGTTCTCTAACTAGAGTGCTGTCCGATTTCATCTTTTGCTTGCTTACACTTTGTTCCATTGCACTCATATTCTTTACCTAACAAATTGTAGCTAGACCTTATTTACAGCATACTTTTCTTTATATGCATGATTGTCCTTGACGATTGTTTTTAATCTTTTCCTTTCCTTCAGTACATTCTTCAGAATGTTTAACGGTGACGAGGAGCTGAAAGCATATGAAGATGAGTTGTACCGAGAGGAGTCTTCCAGCGATGAGAGCATTGACAGCGAAGTTGAGTTCTACCTCTATAGCCAGGTGCACTATTCCCAAAATCTCAGTGAGTCCAATGTAGCAGAAGTCGACGGAGAACCAGAGGAAAAGCAGCAATTCAACAATGACACCAATGTGCGCGCTGATTGCAATGTTATTACCATCTCGGACAGTGATGAGGTCAAGTTTTCTGATAGCTCGGCAGTCATTATCCTTTCTGACACGTTGGAAGAAGACAGTGTGTATAGTACCAAAATTAAGAGTAAGGAGGGTAGGTCTTCCTTGCAAGGTAAGCCAACAATCCATTCAACACCAATTAACTATAAGACCAGCAAATCCTGCAGTAAGCTTGCCAGCAGTCGGTTATCTGGCCAGTTAAGTTCTAGCAAGAGTTACAAAGGTGGACTAGTCCAGGAAGTCTTGGTGATCAGGGGAAGTTCTGAGGATGAAAACGAGAGCGAGTCTGAGGAAGATGAAACGTCAGAGAGTGACCAGAGTGATGTGGAAAACTGGATGTTGCTTGGAAGAGCAAAAGAGGATGGAGATACCAGCATCCAGCTGAACCTTGAAGGTTATAGAAGCCCGCCAAGTCCAGGTTTGTACAGGTTTTTTTTTTTTATCTCATACGCTGTTACTATGCATTTCATGTTATGTAGTGCAAATGATAATGATTTATAATCTGTCTTTGGGTTTTTCTATGAATGATTCATTGGCAGCATTAGCAGTAGTCAGTGTTATTCCTGTCAAGAGACCTAGCTCAAATAAACCAGCGCATGTACTAGGAACCCCTGAGGTTGGAAGCATAGCAAACCTGCTGATTTCATGGTGACAGCTACATTAGATTTTTAAATTAAGACTGGGTGAAAACTGATTTGTAGGATTAGTTTGCTAGTACTGTATATCATGTACAGAAGGAAATTCATGACTTTCTGCTGCTTTTCAATAGGGGTCCACTGTGGTTAGTACTTCCTGTTCTGTCCTTAACGGAAAGTAACATTCTTGTCACTTGAGAATATTCTACCCAATTTGGTCTTCGTTAGAAAAATGCCATACTCAAACTATATATACGTTTGAGAACCCAGAATATCTAAAATAAAGTTTGCTAGATCACAGAGATTACTGTACATTATCCATTTACATAACTAGTTTCTATATACACACAGCAAAATATGATGGTACTATAAAACCAATAATAAATAATATTGTTTTAAAAAACTAAATAAAAAACTGTAGGAAAAATCACTGTGGCATAAGGTTTGTGAGAAAAAAACAGAAACATTAACTGTAGTTCTTTATGATATTCTCTATATACCCAGGAATTATTGTTAGGTTGACCAGGAGTTTGAGCATGTTCAAGGAGCATACCAAGGTATGCTCCCTGCTTTAAGTAAAGGCAGCTGGGGGAGGAGTTAAATGAGACAGAATAAATCCTACTACTTAAAGGATGCGTGCACCGATTTGAATGTAGCAAAATACAGCAGACTCAATACATAATGGGCTCCAATATGCATTTTATATGAATATAAGCCTAGATTGTTCCTTTGTTATCTGTGCCTCCTATTAACAGCGGGATCCTAGAAAATCAGTCAGTAGGTAGGATAAACGAGGGAAGTAGGGGAATATATGTTGTGGAAGAATAGGTTGAGTGCAAGGGAGGGGATTTTTGTCATGAACTGTGTTGGCGGAAAGCAGATGTATCTGAGGTTTGTGCAAGTATGAGATGGGAGGGCAATGCTACGTTGTAGTGTGGAGTGTGATTGTGAGGTTGGATTATTGGAAACAGAAAACATAGACTTTGATGGCACATAACAACCATTCAGCCCATCTAGTCTTTCCTGATATAAAAGACACCCAGGCCTTAATCAGTCTTGTATTTAATTCAGTACAGCTTTATCTTTATGCTATGGATGTTTAAGCTCCCTCAGTATATTGACTTCTACCACTTCTAAAACTTTTTAAATTACATCTAAAACTCTGACCCCCAGCTTGAGACTATGGCCACTTGCCATATCTGCTCTGAAAAAAAAACGTCCCACCTGCACTTTGTTAAATCCCTTTAAGTATTTAAATGTCCCCTCTCTCGTGTCTTTCCTCCAAGCAATACATCTTAAGACCCCGGAGTCTTTTCTATTCATCTCTATCCTGCAAACCATAAAACACATAAAAACATGAGCGACTGAAATGCACACTATGCGAGAAGGTGGAGGATATACCCATTTCCAGAAATATCGCGTGTACCACCTTCCTTTGTAGAATCCCGCTTTTCAACAAAGTGCTGTAACTGTGATCCTTTCTTTGTCAAATGCAGAAGCGATGAATATTAGGGCAAAGGCTGCACAACAGATGCTTATTTGTGGGTTTAAGACCTTGTCATTCTTAAGCAATTAACAAAGCTTTCTCCTTGCACAGGAAATAATGAAAACAGTTGCTGGTGTTTTGTACATAAGTATGCAAACAGATGGCACAGATACTTGTATGGCCAACAGCTAACTTAATATTCACGGAATATGTCATATCGCTGGGAAGCGGCATCGCTAGGGATAACAAGGCTGGGGAATGCACTTTGATATAAGGCACTGAGCCTTCAGA
Source organism: Spea bombifrons (assembly GCF_027358695.1). Lineage (NCBI taxonomy): Eukaryota > Metazoa > Chordata > Amphibia > Anura > Pelobatidae > Spea > Spea bombifrons. The sequence goes on from NC_071087.1 coordinate 87,592,886, forward strand.
TATTATTCAGACATTTAAAGTGAGCTGCTTAGTGCCGTGTTACTGAACAGAAGGGGGATCTCTGTACACACTGCTGGATTTTCACTGTGCTTTGAGTGTCTTCTCACCAATTTGCTCTGGGGAAACATAATAGGCAACGAAAATTTGCCGTGCCAGCTCCTGCAGCCCCTATGCATATGGATATTTTGATTACTGGGTAGGAAAAAAAAGTTCATCTTCTTTATCGTGTAAACCCAGATATGCAGAAATCTTTTAGTTATTCCACATGATATCAACAAAGTAAAGTTCCTTTGAAACTCTCGGAAGATCGAAGTTTTTATTAGGTGTTATTGTTAGTGGCGAAAGTCCAGTTTTCTGCGCGGGCCTTCTATTATTTGATATTTTTTCCCAGTTGATGAACTTAAATATTTCTGTATGTGGTGTATGTTCTATTATATAATGTATGCCGCCTGGTGTAGTTCATTAATCAGCAATCGGTTCTTGTGCACAAACTTCTTGGATCCGAATATTCGTTGGGGTTTTTTCAATGAGATGAAACGTTAGACTGTACAATATGGTGCATTAACTGAGCTTTCTCCTGTGATAAGGGCAGAGATGGTTGTAGCTGGATCTCGGATGCCAGGTTAGAAGTTAGTGCAGTTTAGCAAATTGATAAGACACAAAGCAATATGAATTACCTATATTTTTGTTGATGAGTGACACTGGTTGAGCACAATGCCACGCAGTACAAAATACTGTGGAACCGCCATAGGTATGACTTTTAAACCCATGTTATACTATATACATGGCAATAGTTTTTTGTAACCAGTTAGATGAGGAATGGGAGGAGTATGGACGTTAGTCTAGCAGCCTAGCCTGTGCCAGTCAATGATCAGGCTTGTTGGACGTGATGAGATTGCAAGTCAACAGCAACTCGTGACAGACCCCATGCGTGTTTCTCAATTATCCTGTCATGGTAGCAATCTTCTACATGTTTTGTCCACAGTAGTAGATATATATTTCCAGCTTCTTGTGTTTATTTTGGCATGCTTTTTGTATTCTGCATTTGAGGTCCTTTCCATAAGGGTGGGGTGTTGTGGGGGGGGGCGTCTTGATTACCAAATGCCTTTTTCGGCCCTCACTGGAAACCCTGGTTACGTTTGGGAAGACTTAATTCTTGCCAACCCAACCTCCCATAGAAACAGATGCACCCTAGCTTTTAATGCATTAGTCAAGAACTGCTCATGGGTTTCAGACAGCATATGGTAGCAAAAGTTGTATCCAGTCTAGGTAGTTGTCAGCCTAGTGGTTCCTGCAAAGGTAAGATAACATGAACTGTGTGGTAGTCTGCCAGTGGGTCAATGCCATTTCAGTTTTGAACATTATTTGTAGCACCTTGTGATCTGCTTCATAAACTGGATATTAACTCTTTAGCTGTGATGTGTTTCTAACTTTTGTAGATGAGGATATTTAATGTAGGCACAACTGAAAAAAACCTATTACAAGCTGCCTTTTTAATTCACTGTTTTGGAAGGCTTGAGCGTGTAATGGGATGAAAAGTTCACAGAAGATGTGGCCATTGAAGGTTATGGTATAAACCAACTTATTGTTTGTTTATTTTTACCCATAAGCTCTTCTGCCTCTAAATGTACGCTTCTTTTGGTGGCTATTGGTTTCCCACCAACAATCTGTAAACTTGGTTGACATAATATTGCCTGATGCTTCAAATAGCTTGTTCTAAGTTATACTGATAAAGTATTTTGCAGTAATGCAGGCTTATGAGATGCAGTTGAAAAAAACACATTAGTTGTGCAAAGTTTTACATTGGGTGCTTGAACTGGTTTCTAAAGGTGCCGGTGACGCTAGCAGTTGCCCCATTTTAATAAACTTGTGTTTGTTCCTATAGGCGGGGACTATGTTGCATTGATTTAATAGAATTTACTGCATTGTCTTGCAGGTGGTTCCCTTTTTAGAACCATACATTAAAAGGTAGACTCATGTATGTCAGCTTCTGTTATCTGCTTTGTATCAGTTCTGCCTCCAATTCGGTGCATACACACACGATTCCTGAGACTGAAGTCAAATCCTTGAACATATTTTGTATGTGATCTATTCTGAGGCAGCACAGTAGGGATTGGAGGTGGGAGCAGTGTTCTGTCTGGCACACAAAGGGGTTAATCCACTTGTGGCCATCTCTCCCTCCTTTGCTGCAGTCCCTGGATCTTGAGCTTTCGTTTAGATTTTCATAAATGAAAAATAACACTGGGATGCAGTGTATACATGATTCTGAAGTTTAAGGGTTAAAAAGCAATTCCAGGTTAATAGAAACTCTCAGCAAATGGTTTGTATTTGGAAAGCACCCACCGGTATCCATAAAATTCACTGGTTGCTCCATTTCTATTAATCCAGGTATGGCAATGAATAATGAATATGTCCCTGTATTAATCATCTGGAAAATACCCTCTGAACTGCTGGAAATCACACTTCAATAAATCTCTCTGCATGGTTTAAAAGGCTTCAAACTATTATTACCAAGAGCTTGCCCCTTCCATTACTTTACTGAACATTCATGTTGCAAGAGGGGGTTCTGGGTGTCTTGTGAAAGCCTGAAACAGTTACTCTGAATATTTTAATAAATGTGTGTGTATATATATATATATATATATACAATATGTACTCAGTATTTGCACTTATAGCTTAAACTACTTGTGTGTTTGATAAATACCGGTAATATGTGAAGTTAAACTTTTTAGTTCATCATCTGAAAATACACTCCCCAATATATGCATTCTATAGCTGTATAAAGAACAGTTCAGACATATATCTCTCTTTGTGTGCGCCCTTAAAAGACCTCCTAGTCCTACAACCCAGTGAAACAAAATGACCATAAATACATAACTTATGGTTACTTTCTTTTACTAGGTTAATAAACCGTGGGAAAGTTGATACTTACACTGATGTATGGCTAGGAAGTGGAGAGCAATATTGGGAGAAAATAAAAATCCAGATTCACTCTCTTAATGCGCAGGATTTACGCAGAATATCTTGCTATATGGTCTCCTTGGATAAACCCTGAAAGGCAAAATGTTAGTAAACATGTAAAGATATTGTAAATCAATATTAAAATTGGACATACAATTTAATAAGATTAAAACTATTACCTTAATTATTGTTCTTTAAATACCCCCCCATGAGACCCCCCCATTTCAAGACAGGATAACTAGATTTCTAAAATAAATATAGCAAGTTTGAATGTAGACTACATTTATTAAGCTTTTGTTTTGTCTTATTTTTTCCTGTTTGTATATGGAAACTAAGATATGATACATTGTTCAGACATAAATATTTGTATTTTGTAAAGTGAAACATTTTTTTAAAAAATCTAAATATATTTATGTGTTGTTGGACAAACAAGTCTCGGCCAAGCATTGGCAGTTTTGTTCATATTAATGCAGTAGATGTGGCCTTGCTGAAAGGTCTCACACTTTATGCTGTTACTTATGATCTGTTGCTATAGCATGTTAAGAGTAATCCAGCAGTCCCTACACAGAACCACTTGGCTGCACCCATTCCAAGTTCACGAAATGTTAACCCGTAGACGCTTTTATCCCAGATGGATCTGCAGTTGTCACATGTGAACGTGCAGTAGGCCTGGATGAAAGATGGGTATACTACCTCTTAATGTTTCCTGTTCTTATCAGGAGAAACCTATGGGTGTAGCTTATGAAGACCAACCTAGAGTAACGCTTCATGGATGGACTTTGTAGACCTATTGACTTGTTTTAATGCACATGTCAAAGGAATGCAATACATGACTTCCCCCTTTTATCACAAATGAAGTGGTACTTGAACTGCAGACCAGTGTGGTCCAGGGGATGATATAAGAGGGGAAAGAAGTTGGGTTTCTTATTAAGAGTGTTTTGGTTTCACTCCTTCTCTTCACTATTTGTTATGACAGGGCAGCATTGTGAAGTTTCTTGCTTCAGCCATGCCGATTTTCATTCAATGCATGTTCCAGGGCCAGACTTGCAGGAGATGCTTTCTGGTGTTGGATCTTAATAATACTTAATGATGAGTAAGGTTCTCCTGTAAGAAGGCGAAGGCAGTTAACTAGAGCTGAAACAACGAATCGATAAAATCGATAATAATCGATAACGGAAATCATCGATAACGATTTCCGTTATCGATTAATCGAGTGATCAATTCGTTGTTGGAGCACTCGGCTCCTTTTACTTACCTCCGCGAGCGTTCCCCGCTTCTGCTACACGCTCTGCAGTCTCCGCCTTCTAGCTACGTGACGGATGTGACGCGTTCCGGAGGTAAGTATTCTTCATGTCTATGTGCACGGATCGCACAGAGCCACTCGCACAGAGCGAATCGCTCTGTGCGAATGGAGCCACTCGCACAGAGCGGTTCGCTCTGTGCGAGTGGCTCCACTCGCACAGAGCGGTTCGCTCTGTGCGAGTGGCTCCATTCGCACAGAGCGGTTCGCTCTGTGCGAGTGGCTCCATTCGCACAGAGCGGTTCGCTCTGTGCGAGTGGCTCCATTCGCACAGAGCGGTTCGCTCTGTGCGAGTGGCTCCATTCGCACAGAGCGGTTCGCTCTGTGCGAGTGGCTCCATTCGCACAGAGCGGTTCGCTCTGTGCGAGTGGCTCCATTCGCACAGAGCGGTTCGCTCTGTGCGAGTGGCTCCATTCGCACAGAGCGAACCGCTCTGTGCGAGTGGCTCCATTCGCACAGAGCGGTTCGTGAGTGGGGGTGCAGGGCAGAGTGGGGGTGGGGGTGCAGGGCAGAGTGGGGGTGGGGGTGCAGGGCAGAGTGGGGGTGGGGGGTGCAGGGCAGGAGACTGGGTGCAGGGCAGAGTGGGGGTGGGGATGCAGGGTGTGAGTGTGGGTGCAGGGCAGAGTGGGGGTGGGGATGCAGGGTGTGAGTGTGGGTGCAGAGCAGAGTGGGAGACTGGGTGCAGGGCAGAGTGGGGGTGGGGATGCAGGGCAGGGTGTGAGTGTGGGTGCAGGGCAGAGTGGGTGCAGGGCAGAGTGTGAGTGTGGGGGCAGGGCAGAATGTGGGGGCAGGGCTGGGTGCAGGGCAGAGTTAGAGACTGGGTGCAGGGGCACAGTGCAAAGTGCTGGGTGCAAAGTGCCAGTGCTGGGTGCAAAGTGCTGGGTGCAAAGTGCCAGGGCTGGGTGCAAAGTGCAAAGTGCTGGTGCAAAGTGCTGAATGCTGGGTGCAAAGTGCTGGATGCAAAGTGCCAGGGCTGGGGCAAAGTGCTGGGTGCAAAGTGCCAGGGCTGGGTGCAAAGTGCTGGGTGCAAAGTGCTGGGTGCAAAGTGCTGGGTGCAAAGTGCTGGGTGCAAAGTGCAAAGTGCTGGGGCAAAGTTTCTTGAACAGTAATAGTCCACCTCTTTTCAGAATGTTTGGGGTTATTTTGTTTCATAAATATTGTGTTTGGGTTCTTGTACTTTGAAAATATTGTTTTTTATTACATCATAACAAAATAAGAATGTTAATGTAAATTTTAAGTTGTTTTTTAACATCCAGTTCATTAAATTCTTTTAAATAAACGAAAAATTTGCATATTGTTTTTTTTTATCCGATTAATCGATTAATCGAAAAAATAATCGGCCGATTAATCGATTATTAAAATAATCGTTAGTTGCAGCCCTACAGTTAACATATTTGGAAGCGTTAGTACGGATGAATTCATGGGTTAGAACTCAGTTATGTGATAGAACATAGCGTCTCTAATGAAAAATGTTGTTCTTGTAGAAGCTGTTGTGAAAGCATCTATTTATTACAGTACATTTGTTTATATGGCACCAGCAGATTCTGTAGTGTTGTTACAACAGTGGACAATTACGGCAATTAGCAAAGACAATGGAAATGTCAACAACATTAACACATGATAAAACAGAGTGGTGCAGGAGAAGAAGAGGGCCTTTATGAACTTGCAATCTCTTTGGTGGTTGAGGGAAAAGCGTGACAGTAGGAGAGAAGTGCTTGAGTTGAGTGTAGCAAGGTTGATATGGAGAACTTGTTGATCTTGCAGGTGTCTTTATTCTCCTCATTCACTGTTGCTCTGTGTGTCTCTTTTTGGGTTTATTCAATAAAGAGGGAGTTCGCAGAAGAGTGCCAGGTTCATGTTGCTGGTTTCACTTTACATCACAAAGGGCTTCTGCTCTAAATGTAGTTTGGGTGGCCCTGTTTAAATCATATTTGATTCATTGAGATTTTAATCACCCCTTGCAAGCTTAAGTCTATGTGTGTGTGTATATGTATATATATACATACATACATATACACATACACATACACATACAGGGCCAGTCTGGCCATTTTTGCAGAGAAATTAGCCAGTAATTGGCCCTCTTTGCCTAATGTATCGGTTTGTCTTAGTCTGTCAAGTCTCGTCTTGTCATACCCCTTGTATATACGTATTGGAAGAAGCGCTGCGTAAATTGTTGGCGCTGTATAAATAAAAGGTAATAATATTCAATTCAGTTGAAACTTAGTGTGTCCTGCCAACTCCTGTAAATAAATCCCGATGAGTTCACTTAAAGGTGCTGTTCCACTTAAGACAAAACAGTGCTTGCACACCCTAACATGCAAATATTATCCTATTTGTACACTTTTAAGCTTTCCTCCAATGATCTGATAACACAGAAAGGCACAGTACATGTGTCTGTCTAAAATCTGTCTGTCTTTGCTCTTGTGTCACATGGACAGAAGCATTCCAGCTATAAAATATGAATGAGGAATTTTGTTTCCAGTGCTGGATTTAGTTATAAAGGTATTACATTCAGAAAAGCAGTTGGAACAGCACCTTCAAGCTACAAATAATTTGGGAACCGGGGGCTGATTATGTGGATAATTCTCTTAGTAAATAGCCGTTCTTTGCTTATGTTTCCAGTTTGGTTTTAACTCTTTTCTTACATTTGTTTTTAAGCTGCCTAGATATCTCGAAATCCGGAATTTCATTTAAATTGTAATTCTGCATTTGCACCACGGATAACCTGGTTCTTTCCTTTGATAACACACTATCAAGCTTGATGTATTCAGTGTGTCAATCAGCTTTTGGTACAAAGGAGGTTCTTAAACTGGCTTATGCTGAGAAGGGTTTTTCCTTTCCTCAGCTCTGAATTAAATAGCTAAAGGGCACCTTTTTGCTGCCGTACAAAGAAATGAAATTCAACCTTAAGGCTTTATTTGGGATAATGTGGACTTTTATTTTGACTGGCATTATTTATGCTCATTTGGCCTGTTATCTTTAGTGCCCTGAACATCACACAGCCATTAGAATACCATCCTGGGTGAAAGTTTAGTGATTACATATAGAGTTAATGCCAGGTCAAAAAAAAATGACCAAAAATAAACCAGGTTATAAAAGGTTTGGGGTTTTTTTTTGCGTAACTTGAGGTGTGCTTCATCTGTGGCCACAGTTTGTATGAGGGGTGTCCAGCATACCCATATTTTATTGCAGAATCTTCCACATCTCCACCTATTAATTTCCTAAATGAGGATGGACATTAGTCAGGTGAAGGCTGGACACACTGCATGTTTAGTCATGGATGGCTAGTAAGAAGGACCTTAGAAGCACAGATTACACCAGTATTATGCAGGGCTTCTGTACAACCTGCTAAATATTCTATAATACGCAAATCTTAGGGAACAAAAATCTAAAACCATTTTGTTGCTCCTTCATGTAAATTTGTAGTGTAACAGAGATATCTGTGATGTCGCTGTGCATGGATGGATAACTGCAAGAACAAAAACGTACGTAAAGCTACAGAGCATAACAACCTGCCTTTGCATTGCCTTTCCTTTTTTGTTTTTACCATATATGGGTTGGCTCTTGTATTTAGAACTCATCCTACCCCATAATGTATAAATGCCTGCACCTAATTACATGCTCATACATATTGTATAAAACAACATCTAGTTAGTTACAGGTCAGTACCTAAGACTGGAGTGGCATGGGTGGGGGTGAGTGGTGTTTGGACCAGCCAGCTCCAATTTCTGCCAACTTTCTTTGCCCTTCCGTTGGGGCTAGCCCCTCCCCTGCCCTTTCTTCCTCCATCCTGCCACCTCCCACGAGGAGCAAGAATGGGAAAGCTCATGAGAAGTACATAACAGGACATAACATTTAGTATATAACATAACAATTTGACTTACAAATGATCTTATGAGAAAGGAAGGAAAAGTGCCACAGTCAAGGATGGACCAGCCACACTAGTATAAGTATTGCAAGAAAGAGACCAGGAAAGGTGAGCTAAAGAAAAATGTGAGGAATGGCATTAACATGTAAGGTTGTAGCTGTCCTTAAAGAAGTGGGCCTTAAGGGATTTTTTGAAGGACCAGTGGCAGGGAGAAAGACGGGTTGGCCGGGGAAGCGCATTTCAGAGCATAGGGCCAGCCGTTGAGGAATCTTGCAAGTGTGCATGAGAACTAGAAATCAGAGGAGATTACAGAATTAGATCACTGAATGAGCAGAGAGACCGGGAGTGTAGTTAGAGAAGAGTGAGGAGATGTAAGTAGAGGAACCGCTATGAAGAGCTTTGAAATTAAGCCAGTGAAGAGACAGAGGGGAGAGATGTTACAGCTGATATACTTAAGTGACCACCCCCAGTCTTTTTATGGGACGACAGTACGTAGCCATACCCTATAACCACATCGCCTTCAATAAAGTGTCTCCTTGATTGACTTAATGAAATGCTGGGTAATATTTCACCGTATTGTTAATTTCTGAGACAAGATTATGGCCTAAAATGCTGGCACATAGGTCACAAGCTTAGGCATCAGTAGATAACGGTAGGTAAAACGAAATTCATTTTGGCTAATTCAAATTAACATCAGAGAAAGTTATTAAATAATAACGTTTAATTAATCACATGGTAAAGCCTAAGGGAGTTGGGAGCAAGAACACCAAGACATAATGGATCCAGTCACTTTCTATGATATCATTCTCAGTACCAGCAGAGAGTTTATGTATGTTATCAAGTGTAAAGAAACCCAGGTTATGTTGAATTCTACCCCTAATGTATGGCTAGCATTCTAGTCTCAAGCATATCTTATCCTTACTTAGAGCTTTACACTATATCATAGAAAGTCACAAGTTTATACACCGGGCAAGGGACATGTGATTCTGCTACAAACACAGACATAGGTTTGTCAATTTTTAATGTGTTTTAAATCTCAATATGGGAAACATTGCCTTTTCACGCAAGCAAACCCCCCTGATATCTGCTACCTGCTCAGGAAGTTAAGGCTACCCAGTAAGCCTACTGTTAATTTTATATAGCAAACATCTCATTGAGAGAAAGTGTCCAAATTGGCAGTCTATTAAGGAAATTAGTATTAAAACTGGTTCGCCTGCATCATTATATGTAGGTTATTTGTAATCTGTTGAGGGTTGTAGGAATATGCACTTGTTCAGAACCAACTAACCAGCAATATATAAATATGTGTATAGTGTATATACTGTCTATTTGTATATATTATATGTCTGAGTTGTATCCCCTGTAATATCATGTATGCAGAAAGTAATAAGAAAAGCATTTCTTCTTGCAGTCCTGCACAATCCAGACTTTGCTTTAACATAGCGAAGCAGAACAAAGACTGTATATGTGTGCGTTTGAAATTGAAATGAGGCAAATTGAGCTCACCCATGTATTGTAGATGAATAATACATTGTATCCGGCGCATTGTTGACAGCTGAGTGACAGCTGGAAGGGGTGACAGCTACAGTGTACTCCTGACAGCTGTCTGAGGCACAGTTTGTGCTTGAGACGCCAATTGTGGTAAAACAAGATGGTTCCCCAGCACAGCATTTTGAATCACTCTGCCCTATATTAGTACAAGGCAGTTGCTGCATACTTTCAATGGCACATTCTCCTACCTGGAATATATTTCAACGTATTCAGGGATGGAAGATTATCTTGACAGCGTTTCAACTGTAGTCAGAGTAGCCCTAAATATTATTTTTAACAGCATAGCGTTTAGTATGCGGAAATTAAATACGGTATACACTTATTTGATTGCAGTTTTACTTAAAAAAAAAAGTCCCATAATTTCTCACAATCTATATTTTTGCATTCAGAATCCAGCAGTTTTTTGTTGTTGTTTTTTTTACATTATATTATATGAAATTAGAAGTGGGTCATATGTATTATAAAATCAATATATTGAAGGAGAGGTCACTATTAAAGCAAGGAGGTCTATTCACCAAGGGGAGACTTGTGGTTCCAACTCTGACTTCAGTCTACAGTGAAGGTCACACCCCAGTGAACTTCAGCTGCACAAATAACTTGGCTGGCCCTTTATCATAGTTATATCAGTGGGGTCTGTTAACTAAAAGAAAAGTTGACAAAAGTGTTTGCAAAAAGAGCTGTGGTTTTTACTCCATGGCTTCACTATACATTATTAAGAGCTAACTCCAGTGAGCTTCTGCTGCAGGAAGAGCTTGGCTGGCCCTGTATAGTGCATAGTCAAACCAGTATTCTGAGTCTCCTAAACCATTAATTTACACATTATCCAGGGCCAGCTCAGCCCTTCTTGCTGAAGACACCTGCTATTGTTGACCCTCCATAAAGGCATTACGAAGGGAAGGCGTTAAACCATAACTTTTCTGCCAACTCTCCCTTTAGTGAATAAACACCAGTGACATCTGTGGAGGGCCACATTCATCTACCCTCTCCCCCTTTTTAGTTCACTTACCTTGCAGAAGTCCTGTGGTGTGGGCACAAGGCCTCTGTCTCGCTGCTCTGCAACGTGACCAAGACAGAGGCCTCGCGGAGGAGAGTGAGGGGAGCGCTGAGCGGCTGAAAAATTATTCCTGAGCGACCTCTTGGCGCCCCTTCTCTCTCCTCACGGCTACAAAAAACCCCCAAAAATGCCTTTCAATTAGGATGGCACAGGATGATGTAGGGGGCCACGCCTAGCGCTGGTGTACCGGGCCTGGCTTCCCTGCTCTCTCATCTGGCCTCAAAGTTGCATTGAGGCAACAGAAGTGCCCAGTGGGGTCACATGACATGTATGACGTAACCTTGCGGTAGTACTGACACTGGTGTACAGGAGGCACCCCGTGGGATCCCAACACCAGCTTCACCCCCCCCAGCATACTGATAGGCTGGTGCATTGGCCCCCACTTCTGCTTTCCCAACATATGTCATCATTTCCCAACACTTAGTAATTGAGTGTGAGTAGATTGAGGACACTGAGAAGGAGAGCTGGCACCATCCTACACGCTAGAAACTAAGGTAGTTTGTGTGTGTAAGTATAAATAAGTATGTTAGTGTGTGTAAGTATGTTATATATAACTACGAAATATAAATAGATGGACAAAAAAATATCTAAACTAAAGTCCGCAATAGTGATAAAGTACTCTTATCCTCCATGTGTTTTGCTGATATCTCGGCTTCCTCAGGAGGTAAAAATGTGGCAATGTAGATCATGTGTCCGTTCATAAGGGCATTTACGTATATGTCAGCAGTTAGCACGTTGAAAGAGAAAAGAAGTACGGATCCCCTTGACATCCAAAAACCAGAAAACAGTTCCTATAGTTTTCCTTAGGGAGAAGCATACCGTTTTTAAAAAAACATTGGTACCCGATTTGGAATTCATACATATTTAAGATGATTGGAAACAATAAATTAATTGTAATAAATAAGTAAATAAAAAAAGGAAAACAATCCATTATATACACAATTCAGCCAATCCAAACTAAATGTGTAAAAAATTAATAAAGAACTATAATAGTATGCAACAGCTGGTAAGAAATGATATATTATCTTCACAGGCTGATTTGTCATGTTTACCGGTAAACTTAGTAAAATCTAATGGCATTTACTGATTATGTTTTATATATGTATAATAGGAACCCATGGAAACAGCTCTTCCCTGTTTGGCTTACACAGCCTTTGTTAGGTTGGTAAATTGCCACAAGCCCAAGTCTTTATATGGTTACATTGTTTGCCAAACATTGCTGTATTTAGTTTCCATAAACTCTTTAAGTTGACTTATCTGAGATGAAAACAGACAATAAAGAGTCATCCCTCTTTAAAACGGCATGTAGTACAACCTATTGCTTTCGCTGTTGAGATCTGCTCTCTTACAGTCTGTTGAAATATGCGCCTACTATCGGAAGGCCAAGCAGCGTGAAGAATTGATGCTTCATCTGCGGAACAAAAACTAACTATGGCAAAGACAAGACTGCATACACGCATAATTAACTGCTCTTATGAAGTGTTGATGATGATGTTACTTCTGTAATGAATGTCCTATCCATTAACACTTATGACTACACATGTTTAAGGCACCTCTGGACCACTGAAGGGCTTGTATGAGAAACAGACAAAGAGTAAAATGATTCAAGTATGGCATACAGTGGCAGTTTTAAGATTAACGGGTACAAATGAGAATTTGCAAAACAGTTTTTTTAAAAAAAATTAAATTGATTAAATAAATAATAAAAGGTATTTTTTATTGATAATTTACTAAACAAAATCAATGAATATAAAGACAAGTGATGAAAAGATTAACATATATTTTGTATATATTTAGTTTCTGGCTTAAGCAGTTTCTGGCTTTAGCAGTTTATTTCTTCAAATAAGGATCTGCACGTTCACGGATCTGTGGCAGTATTGGCCAAATTAAATTGCCAAGGTTTATTTAGGGGAACGTGAGGCAGCCCTTACATCTAATTCATTGGTCCCTAGGCACAGCACTTTCAGCAACCTAGTCTTTATAATAATGCAAGCACAAGTTATAATCCATGCTTGAACCAAGTAAACCTGATTATGTGATGTCCGTTTCCCTTTTCTGTGATCCCATGTAAATCCCTAGAATTTACCAAAGAAAATGTAGCTGTTATATATATCCTGATGTCCGGCAGCCATTTAACCTAAGCCGTTTTTGTGGCGCCTTGTGTTTCTTGTAAGAGCTTGTCTAACGCTGCTTGGTGGCTCTATAAACCATGTGTCCATGGCTCTCATGATTCCTCCAGCTGGTACCTATTGAAAGATCCGTGATGCAGAGAACAAAGAAGTTGAAAATTCTTAGATGATCCAGATTCTTAGAGCCAACTTTTTCCCTGGATTTTTTGGTAATTAAGAACTTTAACCCAATTTAAAACAGAGCATGCAGACTCCCCTAAAAATACATGGTTAATATGGCTGCATATATGAATTATTTGTTAACATGGGCAATGCTATACAAGCCTGGTGTAGGGGTTGTAAAAAAAACAAAACAAAAAGATGATCATGGGTGATGTAGTATACAATATTGTCTGTAAAATTATGCAGCTAGTAATTCTTAATTTGCAGGCCAATGAGGGGATATATATGTGTGTATAAATGTATTTTTTGTTTCCTTTTTCTTAACATCTGATTTGTTTCTAATCTCCAAGAGTGAAGCAAGAATTTCAATCTTGCCCTCTGGTGTGGCTTTTCTGATTTTCCTCCTCTTGTCTTAAGGGAATACAAATAAAAAAAAAAAGAAGAAAAAAATAACAAACCGAGCTCACACAGTGGAATACGTCATCCCGAATAAATTGAGAAGCGGCCGCATCACTCTGTGTACCGAGATATCATGTGTGGAACAATTGCTCTTGCAATGGTTTTTCCATTTAATACAAAGGGAGAGAAGATTACCAATGACAAATGTACATTAGGCAGCCTTTCGAGTAGAATTAAGCTAGCTTCTCATTTTGTTACTATAACAGAATCTATTTGAATAAAATTCCTTAATTCCCGGAGCAGCCGGCCAACCTAAAGCATTAGTCTGCTTTGCCTTTCAATATAATAACCACCTAGGGTATTAAAATTGGGTGGCTACAGCTGTGTCTGTTATATGGGAACAACGTCTGGAAATAGAAGTGATTTGCATGCCAGAGAAATTTTCCTTGTCTCTCGTTGGTTTTATTTTCCATCTTACAAGAAAAGTCCTTTCTACACGGTGACATCTTTTCAAAAACACTGTTTACCGTGGCACACGCACTCTCTTCTATCTGGTCTGGAGTTTTAAATCAGAAGCTACTTGTTTTCTGGGCCTGGAAGACCATTTTATTTGGCAAAACCAAATGAGAGACCACAAAAATTTGTATTTTTGTATGTATGTTTTATTAATATACAAAATTGTAATGTAGGCTAGAAAACGTGATATTCAAACAATTCAGCAAGTGGAAGTGTGCGTAAAGTGTATAGCAGCACTGGCATTTCACGCAGGAAAAAAAATTCCAAGAACCATTGCAAATGCTTAAATATACATTTTCGTCTTTTAGTAAAAAGGGACGCATTTCAACTGTGTTTGGGTTTTGATTTTTCCCCCATTTTTTTAAAAATGGCACATGCTGCCTTCTGTGGAACATTGTTAGCACAGCTGTGCACGGCTGTCCCAATGCTAATTCTTCACTTGGTCTTGAGTTCTTTATGCTAATTCTTTATCCACCTAGGGATGCCACTGGATAGCCCTACGCAGTGCTGTTTATGTAATTTTTTTGGTTATGCATACAAATGTATCCATTTCTAACAGAATTTTTTATTGGAAATACTAGTCTAAATGTATGATTTGCCAACACAGTGGCATTATGCTTAAAATCCTGGTGCACGTTATGGGATGATCAAAATTGGAAACTATTTGACCTCCATACTGAAGTATTTAAATTAACAATTGTTTATGTAAAATGAAAACTATCAGCAAAGTATAGCAAAGTAAAATTTTATAACTATGCATATAATACTACGATGAAACCCTTTCTACCTATATTCTAAATTCAACTAGTCAAAAGTTTCAAATAGGAACGTGGTGTTTTATTATGACCTATGTGAGAAATGTGACAAGAGAGATGGACAAGTCTATTTAAAACATAGGATGTCAATGGAAATTTTAGGGAAGAGGACAATATGTAAAATATACACACACATTATATATATATATATAGATATATATAATTTTTTATAAAATATCTAATATAATTTGTATATAATTTTATATTAAATCTCGGTCTTGGAATTTGTACCATGGAGTTGTTCCGAAAATGATCACAATCATTTATTCAGATTTTTGGTATTTGTTTTAACATCCTTTTAACATTCCTTTCTTATTGACTTGTTTAAAAAGAACTTGAAACAGGAGTGTAGTTATGATCCCTACTCTGGTAAGTGTTCAACTTATGCAAATTAATTTTATACTATATATTGTAATTAAATTGAAATGCTAAATATTCATATTGCAAAAGGAGATAACCTGACATGTATGGCCTGCATATAAATATTTTATTTTCGCGGTGCAGATGAATTAATGGGGGTCAGATTATAGTGCTTCTATGATTGCTTTATCACTCAGTTACTGCCAGGATTATGATTAGGTAAAGAGTGATATATGTAACAGTGTATATATATTCGCTTATGCGTTTTATTAAAAACATTTAAAAGTTTTTTTCACCTGTTTCTGGCTTTCTGACGGATGGGTTGTTAAAAGGAAAATTTTAAATGATGGGGAAGGTTTTATTTACCATTTAGTCACAGCTGTTGACGTAATCGCTTTAACAGCTAGCAAATAACTGATAATTGTTAGAAGAATTTCAGTGATCACCTCCTAAGTTTCAACGGTTATGCTGAAATTCCTCGATAGCGAGGCATTCGGGGACACTGAAAACCCACCCCAGGAGCACTGTGACCGCATTGGAAAGCAGTCACAAGTGTCAGTGTGAGGGATTTTGCCTCTCGCAACATGGTGGCATCTCTAGACCCTCCTGAGAACTCTATGCTGCCCCTGCAGGTTGAATACAGGTACTGCATTCAACTATGCAAGTCAGTGGAGCCCAGCTTTCTAATCACAATGTGATTTGTATAATATAAAAAATTAAATTATAAAAAAATCAAAACATTTAAAAATATTTATACAGTGAGGTCATCACCCAGGGAACCATCTAGTTACAACAAAATATATAATAAAAGAAAAAGTATTTTTATGAGCACTGTATCTTCCCACAAATCCTGGCATGGAAAGAGTTAAAATGCTAGCATTTCAAATATCCAGAACCTAATACTGAATTGGCATAGTTCAAGGGTGTCCCAAATAGGACAGGGGCCCAGACTGACCAGATGTCGAAATAGGAAAAATGTGTACCTCCTAAATGTGGCATTTTAGTCCCCAAACCTATGCATGTGTGATATCACTGTACTGAGGAGATGTTGTTGAACACATATTGGAGTGTTGTTTGTCAGTGACATATGCCAGGAGCTGTAAATTCATACATAAACCATTTGAAATACACTGGGATGTCTGGTTTTTAAACATAAATGTTTTTTTTGGGTAAATTGTATCAGCTGGGTTCAAAGGTGTCTCAAATAAGACATGAGTGGAAGGACGACCAAAAGGTAAAATTCTAAATTGAAAAATGAACACATCCAATTGTCACCTTTTAGCCCCCAGGCAAACCTATATATGGGTGGTATCACTGTACTCAGGAGATATTGTAGAACACATATTGACTTGTTTGGCTGTGACATATACCAGGGCCGTAAATTCATACCTGAAGTACAATTTGTGTGGAATTTTGGCATTTGAAATACCCTGGGTTGTCTAGTTTCCAAAAGTATTTGGTTTGATGGGGGTAAATTGAATTGGCTAGCTTCAAAGATGTTCCAAATAGGACATGGGGACAGGATTACCAGATACTTGTACCCATTTTCCTATAACAACCATGGTCAGAAAAAGAAATAAAAAAACAGCCCTGACCTCCTAAACCCTTACTTTGCAGATGAGGTGGTAGATAAGTGGAACAACTTTCTTGCAAAAGTAGTAGAGGTTAACAAGCATTGGATAAGGTATGGCTATCCTGAATCTAAGAGATCAAGGATTGTTTAGAGTCTCTATATCACAAAAAATGGATGGACTAGATGGGCTGAATGGTTCTTAACTGCAGTCAAGTTCTATGTTTCTGTATTTCTAGAACAGGTGAGGCAGGGCTTGCTCAAATAAGCTTACAGTATGAGCACCCCTCTGTGTGTTCAAGTTCCTGATGGTTAGACTCTGGTTGTCCGGGGATATTGGATTGATATGTCTTGTGTGTAGAGCTGAAACAACGAATCGATAAAATCGATAATAATCGATAACGGAAATCATCGATAACGATTTCCGTTATCGATTAATCGAGTGATCAATTCGTTGTTGGAGCACTCGGCTCCTTTTACTTACCTCCGCGAGCGTTCCCCGCTTCTGCTACACGCTCTGCAGTCTCCGCCTTCTTTTAGCTACGTGACGGATGTGACGCGTTCCGGAGGTAAGTATTCTTCATGTCTATGTGCACGGATCGCACAGAGCCACTCGCACAGAGCGAATCGCTCTGTGCGAATGGAGCCACTCGCACAGAGCGGTTCGCTCTGTGCGAGTGGCTCCACTCGCACAGAGCGGTTCGCTCTGTGCGAGTGGCTCCATTCGCACAGAGCGGTTCGCTCTGTGCAAGTGGCTCCATTCGCACAGAGCGGTTCGTGAGTGTGGGTGCAGGGCAGAGTGGGGGTGGGGGTGCAGGGCAGAGTGGGGGTGGGGGTGCAGGGCAGAGTGGGGGTGGGGGGTGCAGGGCAGGAGACTGGGTGCAGGGCAGAGTGGGGGTGGGGATGCAGGGTGTGAGTGTGGGTGCAGAGCAGAGTGGGAGACTGGGTGCAGGGCAGAGTGGGGGTGGGGATGCAGGGCAGGGTGTGAGTGTGGGTGCAGGGCAGAGTGGGTGCAGGGCAGAGTGTGAGTGTGGGGGCAGGGCAGAATGTGGGGGCAGGGCTGGGTGCAGGGCAGAGTTAGAGACTGGGTGCAGGGGCACAGTGCAAAGTGCTGGGTGCAAAGTGCCAGTGCTGGGTGCAAAGTGCCAGGGCTGGGTGCAAAGTGCTGGGTGCAAAGTGCCAGGGCTGGGTGCAAAGTGCAAAGTGCTGGTGCAAAGTGCTGAATGCTGGGTGCAAAGTGCTGGATGCAAAGTGCCAGGGCTGGGGCAAAGTGCTGGGTGCAAAGTGCTGGGTGCAAAGTGCCAGGGCTGGGTGCAAAGTGCTGGGTGCAAAGTGCAAAGTGCTGGGGCAAAGTTTCTTGAACAGTAATAGTCCACCTCTTTTCAGAATGTTTGGGGTTATTTTGTTTCATAAATATTGTGTTTGGGTTCTTGTACTTTGAAAATATTGTTTTTTATTACATCATAACAAAATAAGAATGTTAATGTAAATTTTAAGTTGTTTTTTAACATCCAGTTCATTAAATTCTTTTAAATAAACGAAAAATTTGCATATTGTTTTTTTTTATCCGATTAATCGATTAATCGAAAAAATAATCGGCCGATTAATCGATTATTAAAATAATCGTTAGTTGCAGCCCTACTTGTGTGCTTAATGTATTTTAGTTAGTTAGAATATTCAATACCTTTCTGATTTACTAGAATTAAGAAAACCATATAAACTGTAATCATTATGTAGCAAGCCTGATAGCTTTTACTCCAGGGCCTTAGATTCAGTGTGTTGAGTATTGTGAAATTGTTAGGTTCATTCATTGGTGTTTTCACTTATTCATTTGAATGTAATGTGGAGATTATATCAGGGTTTATGGATATATGCAGTTTAATCTCTAAAATCTTACCCAGAGCAGTTGGCTGTAAATTCTCTTGGTTTACTTTTTCATTCCATAATAGAATTAGAGTGAAAACAAACATATTTCAATTGAAGATGTACAGGAACAGTTTTCATTTAGTCTGTTTGGGTAGTTAAATCTGTGAATCCAATGTGTATGCATGATCTTCAAATACATTGCGACTGTTGCAACTTGTATTGCTGTGTAACTCCCAAAGGACATTTTTCAGCTAAAGATGATGCATTATGTTTGTAAAATTCCAATTTTTACGCTTTCACAGCTAATACTTTCATTTTCTGTCTGTTAGTCCTGCAGGAACCCTTCTGTTATGACTAGCTTTGTAGTTGGGTGCTATCTGCTCCTTTTAATCTGGCCGTTTAAATAAGCAGTGTTTTGGAACAAGGTAGGGACCGGCACAGTGCTGGGAAATAAAAAAACAAGTTTTTCATGCCCATAGACCTGTACGCGTCCCAGGAGCCAAGTAGCCATTTACTCTGGTGGTGCATGATGTTTTGAGGAATTTAATAAACATCTCTGTTGTCACACCATAAGTTATAACATTGCATCTCTGGCTTCAAAATTGTACGTTATTTGCCCAACCCTGCCATTAAAGGGACACTCCGGTGTCCCAGGCAGCCCTTTAAACAAATAATTCATATTAAGGTACTTTAAGTATTTAAACCCCTTCGTGACCCTTAGGATTTACTATTAAGTCCTTGGGGAAAAAAAGCGCTAGGTGACCAAGGGAGAATCCTATGGTTTTTGCATGTGGTCTTTATCCTGCCAGTACAGGAAATTAGACAGCCTTCTAGCATTGCTAGCTTCCTGCTTACTTATACAATGTAAGGGCACTCAGAACAAATGCCAACTTACATCAGAATAGTGGATAATAACTTCCATTCAGGTATTCTCTGCCGGAGGTGTTACTCTTCCCACCACCGGAAAAAACATTAAAAGTAAAAAGGTTCCCAGAGGGTCTTCCTGAGACCTCCAATGAGCATCCCACAGGCAGATCACAGGTATTTAGCAATGGAGCCCTGCTTACTGATCTCCCTGTGATCAGCAGCATTGGTAATGCATATATGTCTATATATATATATATATATAATTTATAAAAGTAATACAATTATAAAGTATGCAGTGATGATCATAAGGGACATCCATCCAGTTACATGAGAGATCCCTGAGGTTGTGCCCCTCCCACTAGAAATATACATTAAAAACCCTTACTTGCCCTAATATAAAGTTCAGAAAAATTGTGTAGAATGTAAGGGAGCATTTTAATGCCTTATTTTTTAATTAACAAAATTAACAATTGAATGTATTCTACTCAGATGATGTTGTTGATCATAAATCAGCATTTTACTCCTTATTGATCAGTGAGACATAATTCATGGAAGAAATTCTAAGTATTGTTTATAATAAATGGCAGACTTAAACTAAATAGTAGTATTAAGAGTAATTCACATCCGTCCTTGAAAAAACAATACTTATAATTTGTGTGGGTACCCCCGTCCATAATACTAACTGAGTCAACTGTTGGTTATTACACCACATGTAAGGAGATTTGTTCAGCGTAACACATCTACTGTGCATTAACTAGGGGTAAATGCGTGTCGGGAAATACAGCACAATTCTCTCAATGCATTTGCAAACGGGAACCTATGTAATTTAAAAGGGACCACTTAACTGTCATATGCATATGATGGCTGGAGTGTTCCTTAAACTGCATGCCTGGACAAGACTGGAAAAGTAGTTACTGGTGACACCTCACATTTAGTGCTATATTATATCGATCTGTATACAGTACTTATGCACATTTTTAGTGCTGGGTAGTTAAGTATTTCCTAGCACTTGCTGCTGGCACCCAAAGTGTTAATGGTAGAGTTGATCTCTGTTGATCTCATGTTAAGCATGTCATGATACACCATATTGATGACCATGGGCGTTCATGAGGTCTCCTTCTGCCAGCAGAAAATAATTCCCTTTCAGTAATCAGATTGAAGAAATAATCTTGGTCATTCTAGTAGTATTATTCTCTTTCCAACAGAGACATCTGCATATAAAACAGGCATACAAGCTGCTCCTGTACAACAATATGTGTCACCTTGTTTTTTTTTTTTAAATAACATTAATTTTCACTGATTTTAAGCTTTTCACAATATATTTTAAGGTGAAGATTATTCCTTAAAGTAAACTTCTAGGCAGAGGATTATTCCTCGATTAAGGAGTGCTCATGGCCAAAATGAGATTTGGATGGTTGTTTAACCTTTCAATGGAAGTGAAGGGACCAATGTAATTGTGTCTGTTTGCAAGCTAAATCCATTTAGTCATGGGAAGCCCTATTTAGCTTTCCCTTTTCGCAGCTGAGCTGCTATGTAAGTCATAGAGGGTGCACAATGTGGTAATAGTCTTCAAATACCCTCCTAAGCATACAAGCCCACATTATGGTCTTCAGCCAGACACCCAGGATAATTCACTTTGATTCAATTAGTTTTGGTGCCTCTTAGATGGAGTGAGTGCTGAAAGGAAAATTTCAGCTTGCACTCCGTTTTAGGTACAGAATTTCAACCAACATTTCTCATGTAGGTTTTTGGTCTTTGACAAACACAGAAGCAGCCATTTTTAATCTATCCTGCTTACGATGTGTTAAATGATTTGTCAACACATTATACCAAATGGGACAAATATATATGTATGTATGTACAAATCTTTTAGAAGTCAGATGAGTGGGGGTGAATGTAAGCCATCATTTACAGGTAGTCCTGTAGCCCAGCACAAGGGGGGATACCTTAACCCTTCGTTAAATAATATACTATTGTTTAAACATAGAATTTGACAGCGGATGAGATTTGACCCATCAAGTCTGCCCATGTCTCCTGATGTGAAGACTCAGACCTCAATCAATGCTTGGCCGTAGATTCAGGATAGTGTTATGTCTATCTCATGCATGTTTAAATTCTATTAGTGTGTTAACCTCTACCACGTATCTACTAACATCTCAATGTATGCCTTATGTATTTTACAGTTTGGAAATGGTTTTTTTTAATGTAACCTTGCATACTCTGTGGCTTCTTGAATTTTAGGCTACCAATGTGATCACTTGGACAATACTTGGTTAGGAACTGTCAGTGGCTGTAAGTGAAGTGTACTATTAAATATCTGCATTCTGCATTATGACATGGGCCATTCTGGTGGTTACTCACCGTATAAGAAAACGTAGTTATTCCACGCAGTTAGATTTAAAAAAAAAAACAAAAAAAACCCTATATGATCATACAAGGACCCCCCTAATTACAACTATATCATTTAGCTCTAATATAGACTCTAATTCCAAATGTGCCATTTATTTTTAGTGCTAGTGTGTCCGATAATTCCATACCCCTTTTCTTTGTACATATTGCTAGGTACCCTGCTTACAAAATAATAGGACAAATGCAGAAACTGTTCTTTAAGGAGACTGGAACATATATTTTATATTTATAATAATCTTCCAATGCCCACTCCACAGTAATAATTTAAAAAATATGAACATACACAGTCTCCTACCATATCTGACGTATATATATTTTTTTAATATTTAACGCTAGCATTTCCATTTTCCGTTACTGTTCAGTTTTGGTGAGTATGGTGTTTGCAGCTGCATAGTTAAAATACTGGAAAAAAACTTAAAGGATGAAACAAAAACTCTTCCTTTTGATAAGGTCCTCTACATGGCATGTTACATTAGATGGTATTACTTCAATTAAAGGAAAAATATACCCGTAGGGAAATGAGCATTCATATTTTAGAAAGGCATAAAATGTTAATTCTTAGTTTCTATAATAAATGAGAACATGATATCGTTTTGTAATAAAAGAATAAAATTGCAATTTTATATTTTCATTTAGCCATCTCCAAGTTTTCGTACTACAGTTGCCATGAGTACAAAATGTCCTTTTCTAGTGTCACTATATATATATATATATATATATATATATATATATATATAGTATCATTCTAACTATACTTTTTTACTCTATATAGAGAGAGACAATAGGGAGAAAAAGATATTGGCTCTATAAAATGTGTGTCGGCTTTGACTAAAGACTAAATGAGGGCTCTAGTGGGCATTGATAGAAGAACCTTAAATCTGTTTCTGAATATATATATATATAGTCCATTACATTGGAGCCATGAACCATGTACCCAGAAGGGTCCACGATGATACTTTCTATCATATGTCTATTCATTTGTGTATAAATAGAAATGATTTTGGACTTTGAAGAATGTTTCCTTTCTCTATACTGTATTGAGTATTTGGTAAGCAGGAGTCTGCTTTTAGTTATCCTATACACAGACTTGACATATTGGATTTTTGCAATAGTATCCTTTGATACTGGTAAAAAAAATTGTAATTCTTATGTTTAAAAAAAGTGCTTTTTTTCTTAAATGGAACTGACACCAACAAAAAATGTGAGGTTTTTTTCAGTGGATTTGTTGCTGGTATTCATTTTAAAAGTAAGGGATTATTTTAGTTTGGTAAATTTGGATTTTTTCCGTCAGCTGTGACAAAGCTAACATAACTAATTACTTTCCAGCCCAGAAAGCGCCCCGTTTTCCACACTCCCACTTGTAAGATTGCCAGAATTGGATTAAGCAAAATGGAGAGACTCTCTTTATGGCAAGGGCGTTAAGATTGCTGCTCCACGTTATATATATATGTAAGGTAGATCCCTAATGCACGTACATTACTTAGTTTATTTTGTGAACACAATGCCATGTGGGTACGATATAGGATCTACTTTGATTAAGCAAGCACTTGCATGCAGGTTTTTTTTATCCCAGTTACAAATTCCGCTGCTCTGGTTCTTTGTTTTAGTCTCATCACCCAAATCTCTGCGTGTCCTCCCTCTTGCCTCCATGTCTCAGCTGAGACCCAATTAGAAGTTTATGGTTCACCCAATTAACAGAGCATTGAACTCATGATTGCGAAACACCAAACTGGGATTTCAGTCCTCAGCCATGTTTCGTGTGCTCAGTCTTAAATTATGTTGTGCTTGCCAGTGATGTACAATATCCTCCTAATTAGATGCACAATTCCCTTTTAATTGGGTATCATCTGAAACGGGATTAAATAGTAAAATAATTTAGAATAAAAGATCAAGTGAAAGGTTGGATTGGTCATAGTTTTTGCATCTTGTGAATATAGCCACCTGTTTTGAAAGCACCACTACCCTCTGTGGGGTTCTGTATCTGGTGGGGAAAAAGTTATGATGGTATTTTTGTTTTCAAATTATTTAATTTTTTTATCCTTTTACATTAAAGACTAAAGCTCCTTAATGTCTGCCTTAGCTCATATAGGAAATGTTTTAGCGCTAATGCTAATCATTATTCTGGTTTTTATTACAATATTTCTTAAAACATATTGTGATGCACACATCTAAGCTTTACCATCTCGTAAAGATGAGGTTGGGGCAGGGGTGAGGATTTAATAGGATTTTAGGAATGTCTAGCAATGTTGTATGACTACACCCTGAATCAACCTGAAATAAGCTTGCAAGCTTTACCTAATGTATCAGTTTGTCTTTGCCTGTCAAGTTTTGGTATACCCTTTAAATATATGTATTGTAAGAAACGCTGAGTAATAATAAAAGCAAATGCTAATGCATTATCGATAGCCCATGTGAGCACAGCAATATTTGAGGGCTTGTGCTGTACCAGCTTGACATTGAGCACTATTGCCCATAAGCACACCCTGTCCATCAAACATTTTCTCACTGTGTGTGTACTGTATGTAAGCCTGATAAACTAATGATATTGTAAAATGTAATCACCCTTGGACTAATATAACAACTTTAGAAAGGTTAGATCTATGAAAGCCCAGTGTAAAGTACCTTTAAACACCTCATGTCTGGTGCTCATTCACTTTGGCCATGTAAATGTAAGCTAATATAGAAAGCCATTTTGTTAAGTTGTTGTTACAGCATGGCACTACAACTGTGGTGACTCCTATTAAATAACATTTCAGTAAATTACAAAATGAACTGTGAATGCTTCATGCAGGAACTCATGTTGATTTTTTGTTGTTGTTGTCAACATATGTCTAAACGGCCAATATGAAAATGCATTTTCTAATTTCCCAGAGCTATGTTTATATTTGAGTGCATTAAGACTTATATAACTGAAACGTGAGACAAGGTACATTGTTTTGTACTTTCTCTGAGGTTTCCAGTGCAGCTGCAAGCACCCAGATGGTGGCTGTTTATAATACTCAAGAGATTTGGTGCCCTCAAAGAGTCGCTTATCTGTCGAGCCCTAACTTAGCCAGCAGGCCCATCGCTTGAGGGGGAAATACTAGCATCAGGCCATGCACCAGTTTCACTTCCTTGAATATCATCAAGACACAGGAATTTACTTTCAAACCTAACATTATTCAGAAAATGTATATTTAAAGCTCTGCGATGTAAATATTCTGAGCAACTTTGCCCTTTTTCTTGTATTTTTATCACTGCAAAAACTATATAGAATACCGGTATATGCAAAACCATAAACGTGTATCCCAGAAATAGGATCTCCAGTTCGCTGCAGTTCCTCATTCTGTATGATTCTCTCTCGCCATTTAACATGTATACCTTCAAAGGTAGAACAACTATATCAATGGGCAGCTTTTAGGTTCATTAACTCGTTACATCCAATAGTGTTCCCATTTTGTACTATAAATGTAACTTAGTCTATTGCATGCATGAGGGAAAGTTTTTGATAAAGGAATCTATGAAAATACTAATTACAAATATTGCAGTTGTTCTATGGTTAGTGATGCCTTTGATGAGCATGGTTTCTGCCATGTTTCAAGTCAGTCAAGACAAAATATGATTTTGAGTTTCGACGAGGAGAAAGTAAACTTTAAAAATAAATAAAAATGGATGCATGCACTACATAAATTCATAAAAAAAATATATGTGTATCTCTATAATATAGTAATGCACTTGCATGCAAAATAACGCTGAATTTGACAAAAACAAAATATTTCCCCTTCATCTTCTGAAAAGAGAAATATAGGAAAGGGTCTTTGTGTGTGTGTGTGTGTGTGTGTGTGTGTGTGTGTGTGTGTGTGTGTGTGTGTGTGTGTGTGTATACATATATACATACATATTTTGTTTCCCTCAGAATCTAAAGTAATTTTTACACCTATATGTTTTAATTACTTTAGTTTTGCCAAATTCAAAGATTATTCTAGGTTGTGAGTGGCAAGAATATTCTATGTAAATTTCTATGATTTGAATTTTATCATAACAGTTCAGCAGCTGTGTTATGCATTGGTTCCTATATGCATGTACTTCCTCATGGGGAAAGAAGCTTTTTATCATAAAAGTATTTAAAGTGGTAACATCTAAATGAATTGTGGGGTTATTAGACAAAAAAGCGCAGCTTTCCCTGTATTTCCATCCTTGCTTTTCAACACCAACAAGCTATCTTGTACTGCTTGTTGTATTTGTTTCTCTTCATCTCAAGTTAGGAAAAACAAAATGACCTCCGATTAACGTTCAATAAAAGGTCCGCTGGCTTGAATGACCTACATCATTATTTTGAAACAAGTACCATTAATAACAAATGTTTGTATCCAAATACCATTAACTTTTGAAATTAAACAGGTATTGAAGCAGAACAAAGGAAGGAGCTGAAGCATAACCAAGCTGAAAAGTACCTCACGTGGTAACCAGACCACAAGCTGAGAAACCTTTGAGTGTAAGGCTTGACATCCAACTTCCATTCAAATTGGCGAATTTATTTTTTTATTGCAGATATCTGCATCTAGTGCAGCAGTGTACTTTTGTTTGCAGAAGAAACCTCCTGTCTAAAAAAAGAAAAAAAAAACATAAACGTATATTAGATTATTTTTTAAGCTAATACATTGAGTTATAAAAGCTCTGCTGTGTAACAGCAAGGTTAGGTCACATTTTCAGTTAATGTATTAATATATTCAGGTAATAAGGTAATATGATGTACAATGCTAGAATCTGTGAAAATAGTTTTTTTTTTTAATTTTCTCAGTAAGAAAAGGCAGATATAGTTTTTGGTTCATGAACAGTAAGTACATCAGAAACAGCTGTAATTTGATGCAGCAGTTGTAATCAGATTTAAACAGCCTCCATGATCAAAATAAAACAATAGTAACTAGGCATATAGGTGGTCACAATATATTCTTATATATATACCCCGATATACTCTAATACAGTTTGAGAGAAAATAACTTTATAACATTCATTTTTACTCAATTTAATTTCCCAATATTACTTAAGTGGCAAAAACATGCCCACTAAGCAATATGGCAGTGACTTGAGGCCTTCATGAAGCAAGATGTAATATTTGAATTAGTAATATGTGCATACACTTGTGTGTGTGTGAAACATGCACAGGTAATGCAAATGAGTTAAAATTAACCTTATCTAATCGTCATCTTCCCCAATTATGAAGAAATATTTAATATATTAAAATTTGTATGTAATTATATATATATATATATATATATATATATATATATATATATATGAAATAGAATCTACCATTTGGATAGACTTATACATATAGTCGGTGAATAAATTTTTTTCATAAACATTGCAAGCTGTAGAACGCTATTACTGCAAAGTGTGATTAGACCGAACAAAACATAAAGGCAATTTGCAGAATTAAAAAAGAAGCAATTAGCTATCGAAATGGATCTTTAAAATGTATATTACCATATTAATTTTCTCTGGATTGCTCCCTAATCTTACTCATGGCATTCTCTTATGAGATAGACATTTTTCTTCTTTGTATTACTCTTCATTATGTTCCAACTCAAACGGTCTGAATTTCCTAGAAATATACATATACACATACATGCATAATGTAAAATAATATACATATATATACGTATATTTTCTTATTCAGACACTATATTTGCATCCTTTTAAAAAAAAAAAAAATCACATTTCACATTTCAATTTCAATGGCAAAAAGGGGAGGCAAGCTAAAACAGTTTAACGGGCCGGCGTTTAAGTAAGCAGCCCCATTGTTAATTGAGGCTGCATAGTTTGGTACACGCTCAAATCCCATATAGCCACTGTTTGTTTATGCCTCACAAGTTGGAATTACTCACAATGAATTCATCTAGTTAAAGAAATATTTCTTTTATGATCTGTAGATATGTAGCAGAATAAATCCACCACTGAGCTTGAGAATGTGTATGAAGCATAAACTGAAACCTTCAGAAAAATTATCATTTTCAGAAAAAGCTTAAAAAAAAAAAATCGCTAGAGATATCTCTCACTAATTCCAACAATATGAGTTCTTCTATTTTTTTTTTATACACTGATAAATACAGTAAAAATCTGTGTTTTCCTAAATTCTTTTCTGCATATATATGACTTAAAACCAAAGCTAATTTGTTAACTTTTGTCTTATCTGAAAATATGCAGCATCTTTACTACAAAAATAATTTCCAGTAAAATTCTGGCATCGTTGGAAGCTGGTGTTGCAATTTCAGCATTAGGTTGGTAGCATAACTTTTGTGTTACCTATAAGTTTCCACACTTATATGAATATATACAGTATGTAGACATACAGATGTAGCACTGCTGAACCACTGGTTATCTAGGCACATAAAAGCGACTTCTCAGCTGTTGGGGAGTGGATGCATATTACACACGGGCACAATATAACATCAGATATGTAATGTCTTCCTGCAACTTTAGTCTTACATTAAGCATTATACATGGGTGCATAGTATACCTGAGATTTTATTTCATTTTAATTCATCTGTTTTTGTTCCCCGCATGCACTTATGAAAATGAGCACCTCATTTGCCTGCTGATGAACCAAGAGTCAAATCTAAATTGTAAAACTTTAAATATCATTTTTTTAATTACCCAAATGGCACAGCCTGTGTGGAAGAGGGTCTGGGATAATTCTGTTTTTCAATTTGTTTTAATGCTTTCTTAGAAAAAGCTGATGCGTTCTTTGCCCATTGCCGTCACTGATGAACTACATAAAGATAAATGACATTATAGTAAATTCCACTTAATGACACATATTTAATTTTTAGAACACAGACATTTTCTGCCTGGCAAGCGAAGGCTAATTACCCCAAGATCGAAATAAAATAACTCCTCATTTTCTGAGATAATAGAAAAGAAATGTTACAGATTAATGATGCTATTTATCTCTTTAAAGTCTAAAAAAAAAATCTGTCTTTATCCTGATAGCATAGTTCCCCAAGGAAACTGCTTAGAAAATGAATCGGAAATCGCAATTTAATAGGTTATTAAAATTGTTTGGGTACAGGCTGCTCTGCTTCATCTTCCCGTAAATTTAAATTAAAGATCTGTATTTTATTATTACAAAGATGGCAAAGCTTGTATACAGTACTAAGGGGAACAAATTCCATTATTACCAAAATAAAAAGACGATTGGTTCAGTTTGTGTCATTATAGAACATTTCCTTAAATTGTGGTGATGTTGCTATTTTATTATCCTTTTAAGTAAAATGCACTCATTTTAGAATTATAACGAAATTGTTGGTTTTTGTATTAATCATTAATCAAATTATATATTAAATGTGAAGTTGATCATGTGCTCTGACTGATATTTTGATGAAGATTTATCTGCCTTTTACTAATTCTTGTAATATACCGCTTAGTTGTTCGCAAATTCAAATTGTTTCATAACAATATTCCGTTCGAGATGTTCTTTAAACCTGCTAGAAGGCAAATATTTTCCCACTCATTTATTTTATATATATATATATATATATCTATATCTATATCTATATATCTATATCATATATATATATATATATATATATATATATATATATATATATATATTGAATGCATCGTGGAGAAGGAAAGGTTTGCATACCTTTTTCAAGTTACAGATTGCTTAATTATTTTGTTAAAATTAGATATTTTGCATAAGTTGGAAAGAGGGGTTAAGAAATTACAAGAAGGGCCTTACATTTGTTTTCTATAATTGTATATATTATATTAGAACTTATAAAGTCATGCTACTGCTTTTATGAGACTCAAAAGCTTAACCTGTTAATAATAGGCGAGTAAATTACTGGTATCTTTAAAATCACCACCATCAGTATGACCAAGTACCCTTGGTCCCTACAAATGTATAAATGGTAGAAACAGAAAATGTTTTCAGTCCCACAAGCTGGCTTTCACACCTATGGATACGAAAATATCAGGTTAAGCTACTCTTATTTATCCAGTAACGAGATTTCTTTCTAAATTGAAATGAGTAACCAACACGGATGTAGCTAATATGGGTGTATGTATGTATGTATATGTATATATATATATATATATATATATATATATATATATATATGTAGACACACACTAACATTCAAATCCTTGTTTTTGAAATAATTTTTTTCAAAATTGCCTATTAAAATAGCATCAAATTTATCTGAAATATACTACTTTTTAAATCTTCTTCAGCATTTCCCTGCAATCTACTGTCCGGTCACAGAATATTACATGCATAGGTTTTTGGAGCAGCTCTGTTCTGTTCTGATAAATAGAATGTAATGGCGGTTTGGAAATATATACAAACCGGGAAGAACACAATAGTTTTCTAAAATGTATTTTTTAGGGTTTTCTTCTCTACTTCCTTAGGCCTTTACAGCAAATCAAAAAGATGTGAAATATTAGCTGTTCAATATAAATGTATTAGTATTTTATATAAAAAAAAATGTATTCTTGTTAACTATATAGTTAGCAAAGGCTTCTAAAATCAAATGATGTAGAAGGAGTGCTTTGGCTTATGGCACCTTTGAGTGTACATATCTCTTATTGATAAGTACATATGGTTGTCCTGTCCCCTTGCTATTTTTTCTTGTAAGTGCGTACACCATGTTTGCTCTTTGTTAAATCCAAACTTTTCTTGTAACTCTTGTTTTTTCCTCCTTTGAAGTTCTTTTTCTATTTTGTTCATATACCTTGTCGACCTTCTTGACCCCGTGTTCTCCCCTCTTGGCTTTTTCGCAGAATGAACATATTGAAAGCCGTTTTGGCAACAAGAAAGACTAGCCAGATTAAGGAAGGGAGGGAGACAGGGAAGAAAATTAATTAGTATTCTAAGACAACCCAGCACCTTCAAAGAAACAAATAAGCATGCCATGTTTCAGACGTTCTTGTAAAACAGAAAGCATTCATTTAGAACTAAACAACACAAATGGGTCTGTATAATATGGTTTTGTTTTCTATTGACCTGGTTAAATGGGTATTCTTTCTAAGCTGTTCAGGTAAGGACTTTAATGGAAGACTGCATCGTCTAATGATTTGTAATGCTGCTTCTAGTAAACTCCCGCTGTTAATAGTATGCTTTTTATTATTTCTGGGTTTTTTTTATATATATTCTTTACCACCAGTTAATGTAACCATTTGTTTCGGCCTAACCAACATACCCATTTGCAGCGTATTAGGCAGAAGGAGAATACAGAACTGGATGAGACAGAATTAATCTACACAATATCACCCATACCGTGGACATATGTGTGTCATGAGCTACCTTAAGATGCCGTACGGGGAATTTTAAATGTATGAACTGCAAGAAGATTTTAACAACTCTTTCCATTGTAAAAAAGCTGTATAGTATAAGATGGAAAGGTAAAAAAATATATATGGTTCTTTGGGGTTATCTAGGCCAGTGGGACTAAAGTGAGAAGCATCTAAATAGCTGAAAAACACCAAAAATGCAAGGAATCTGAAAAGCTGTACTGAGATTTTGAAATAGTCTCATATATAAACTTGGAAGTGGGAATGTAGATCCCGTCCTTCAAATGTTCTCCCTTCCAAAAAAAAGCCAGCTCATACTATACATAGCTTTGCAGATAGTGCTAACAAAGCAGTTATTGTCCAAAAAAAGAATTGAAAATGATGTCTCTTTAGATATTTAGGCTAAAACGTTTTAACAGAGAATGGGAGTTATGTAAATTTTGCCATTTACCATTTTAAGCAAAGCACCATTGTCTGCAAAGTCAGACAGTAACGTTGCCATTGGAGTGGTTCATCTCATACTTACCAATGACAACTCTCACAACTATTATTAGCTAAACTACATAATTCATTACTGTATTTTTGGTTATAGTAAAATATTTTTAATAGGATATATATCTATACCCCCCCCCCACACACACACACACATACAGTATTCACATTTTGTTACTAAAATACAGGTGACGATTCCGAGTTTTCATGACTCACTAGCTATAATTTTTCAGTAAGACCTGTAGAAATTAAATGTGTTGTTAAGCCCATGAAAGAATGTGCTTTTTTCCAAATGTTTATGCTAGTGAAACATCCCTTTCTTTGTTTAGGTGAATTTGAGTGCAGGAAGAATAGCTAGGATGTGATACTTTATACGTGACATAATGCTACCAATGTTAGTCAGTTTCTAGCTGTAGCTGTGGAATAATTTTGGGGTTTATTTGGGTTGCAGTAATGCTCCTTTAAAAGGCTTTAAATATTATAACAAGATAAAGAGAATCAATGGTGTACATAAGATTCTACTGATCCCTGTCAGGAGGTCTTAGGGATGAGCATTAAGGCATGAGGCCTACTTATGTGAAGTATTGTGAGATCCAGGGGCCATCAGGATATCAACTCTGAATAAAGTATAATTCTGCCACTGTATACTTTTCCATAAGGTGTAATTTTGAATATGTAGTAGAGTTTTGCTATATGTCTCCAGTTGTATATACAGTATCTGATCTAATGATAGCTGCACACACTAAACATGTGTTCAACTGGAGCTGAGTGAGCCAGCATGGACCTGAAACCAATGCCTGTCCTAACCCAGAAATATGAATTTGAGCCAGTGGGGCTGAGTAAGTCTTTCCGGGCACACAGCTCATCCCCTTATTGACTAGCCTCACACCACAGCCAGTTCAACTGAAATCAACATTTTATGTCAAACAACATGACTATTACACATTATTATCCACCTTGACCCTCTTGCATTGGGCTCCAACCTATAATCCTACAATCGTTATATATATCAAAAATATCAAATTTCTCTTTATCTCTAATGTCCCACATCAGACCATGTCCTATCACTCCTGTCCATCAGTCAGCCAACTTTGTTTCATTATCATGGCTGCCAGCATATTCCCATTTTGGATAAACGTAGAAGTAGACAATGTAATTACAGACAAATGTCAATATATCTAAAAATGTAGAAATATATATACATGTAGAGCCATAGTTGCTAAACATTAAAATCACAGATCCATGAGAGTGAAAGAGAGGTTGACAGTTCAGTACTTAACATACTTTAATTTCACTGCCTGAACTATAAAACAAAATTGCCATTGGGGTCTTCTTGGTCTATTCTTGTGTACTTTGATATTACTTTAGAATACATATTGAATATTGTACATGGCTTTCGGCAGCTGCTACAGAGGCAGGGGAAAAATAACCTTGTCTTTCAAAACTTATTTTCTTTTTCCTATATAAATTTTAAGAGAAGCTTAGTGTAAATCCTTGGCACACCATCTCAGTGGTCTTTGAAAGTCTAAATTGATAAAATGCAAGTTCTGAAAGCCATATCTACAGAAAAATGGAGCAAGAATATACCGCATTATCTTATTTCACAGGCCATATAGTTTACACTGGGACCTGAACAGACAGCATGGAACGTAAGGGAATAAAATAGATGTGCGGTAACTAGAAGGACATATTACTAAAATATGTTTTATATTATATAAATCCAAATTCATACTTAGAGTAGGTTCTTGTGAGCCTTATTAGTTTCCAGTATTATATCTAGAGCTGCCAGAAATGTACAGATATATATTTGAAATGTTGTGATGTTTCTGCAAAAACACATGTGTATATGTGTTTGTGTGTGTATATATATATATATATATATATATATATATATATCATGTAAAACAATAGAGTATTGCAGAGCATGCAGTGATATCTTTTTTATTGGACTAACATAATATTTAAAAGACAAGCTTTCAAGAGATAACTCTCGAAAGTTTGCCTTTTAAGTATTATGTAACTTGGTATGGCCAGACTATGGCCAGAACTATGTAAGTTCTTCCATACCAAACTCATCCAACTATGTCTTTATGGACCTTGCTTTGTACACTGGGGCACAGTCATGCTGGAATTGAAAAGAGCCTTCCTCAAACTGTTGGAAGCATAGTACCGTATTTGCTTGATTATAAGATGAGGTTTTTTTCAGAGCAAATGCTCTGAAAAAGACCCCTTGTCTTATAATCGGGGTCGTCTTATAATCAGACCTCAAATGACTGACTATGAGACTAAGATCCAGATCCCCCACAGCGCTGCAGGGGACCTGGATCCTCCTGTCTTATGCCCACCCCCCAAATTTACTGGTGCTTCTGACTCCCCGGGGAGTAGCTGGGACAGCGTGTAGATGTCTAGGCGATTCGCATAGATGACTTCCGCTGCAGCAGGGGTTGTCTGCTTCCATCCCCGTGTGGGGAACTCTCCTCACTGTCAGCCGGTGCGGGGAACTCTCCTCAGAGACAACCCCTGCTGCTAACCGCACCTCCTTCCGGCTGCAGCGGAAGTCGTCTACGCAAATCGGGTCAAAAGGCGTTTCATTGGGCACAGTGGCATATAGAGGGTCAAAAGGCATTTCATTGGGCATAGTGGCATATAGAGGGTTAACAGGTATATCATGGGGCACAGTGGTGTTTAGAGGGTTAAAAGGCATATCATGGGGCATAGTGGCATATAGGTGGTATAAGACATTTCTAGGGCAGAGTGGCAAGCCTGGGGGCAGATGTGCATAACTGGGGGGGCAGGTTGGAAAATAAAAGGAAATAAAAACAAAATATTTTCCTCAATCATAGCTTTTATTTAAAAAAATAGTTTACATGAATTAACATTTACCGGTTTATACACATATATATACACACACACATACATAGATACATATACAGTGTAGTATATGTGTTTGTCTAGATAGATATAATGGATTGATATCACTATATGTGTGTAAAAGTTGTTCAAGTTAGATTTTAGCAATGTTGTTCCATAAAACATTCATTAGCCACCCAGT
This sequence comes from Spea bombifrons, assembly GCF_027358695.1. Lineage (NCBI taxonomy): Eukaryota > Metazoa > Chordata > Amphibia > Anura > Pelobatidae > Spea > Spea bombifrons. The sequence goes on from NC_071087.1 coordinate 87,627,536, forward strand.
TCGTCATCACATTCATTGAAAGTAAAGTCTCCCGGACATTTGCACGTGCATAGTTCTGTGTTATCCTACATCATTTTACCGAGAGGGTGGTAGGTAATTGGAGCAGTCTACCAGCACATGATAGAGGCTAATAATAGTGAGGGTTTTTAAACATTCATTGAATATATAAAAAAGCTATTCTATACTTAAGATGAGACCATGGAATGATTGAGGTCTGAGTCTTCACATCAGGAAGAATGGGCAGACTAGATGGGCCGAATGGTTCCTATCTGTCATTAAATGCTATGTTTCTGTCAAAGATGAAAAGACCTCTCTTTGTTATTTCTCTTACAGCTTTAAAAAATTAAAGGCACATGCTTGCATGACTTCAGCTTGTTTACTTCTGTCTGTTCTTGTGAAATTGGGCCCCTGGTATTGCTATTTAACAAGTTGTGCACCCACCATGCTCGTCAAAAGTCTGCGTGAACCAATTTCCCTCTTTCTCTCTCTTTCCCACCTCCCCTTAAACTTGCTTTTGTTATGTATTGCCTTGCTAATCCTTGTGTTGAGCGGTATCAGACATCACCTTTCTTGGGGGCAGATAGTCCTCTCTTCCGCTTTCTTTGTCCCTTCTCTGGCTTAATAAGAGAAGTCAACAGGGAAGACAAAAAGAGAGTGAACATTGTATTTAATCGAGGTCAGAGGGGTGGTGTTCAGACTGACGGGCCCACAGGCAGACTGGCCTTTTATGCTTGCCGACACAGATGGCCCAGTTGCATTCATCTTAAGGAAGAGAATGCGACCTAGTCAAGCCATTGTAAACCGGCATCGTTACACTTGAGGAGGGTTGCCAAGGGCAACAGACAAGTATCACCAGAACCGTGTGATCACCAAGCTGCACCATAGAAAGTATTGAGTTAAAGCATGGATTGCCTTGCTTCCCCCTGGCAAGTTGATGCCCATGTGTGTATTGCATTAACTTTCTTTTATCTGATGTAATTTGTTTCTGACCTTTTTTGCCTCTGCCAATGCTCATGTAAACAAAGGCTCGGAAACAGTTTTGCTTTGGTTATGTATAGCTAACTTGATCACATCTGTGACAGCATACCATTAAGTTGCATTCATCAAGTATTTGTCTATCCGTCTTTTTGTGTACACTCTTAAAATTAAGGAGCCAATTATCTTTTTTTAATCACATTTGCAAAGTGCTTGTGATATAGGCTTTTATAGCCTTTGTAATTGAAAATATTTTGTTGCTTATTTTTGTCCACTGTAACATGGAATATATGAAATATTGTGATGTTCCATCTGTATGTTGAACACCATACATTTGGAGTAAAACAGATAAAGTGTATACATTTCATAACCCTGCCAACCCAACCACACACTTCCTAAGTGTATGCAGGAGTTTTGGGGAATGAGTGGCCATCATGAGTCGGGTACAGAGATAAGAGCCACTGTCCCACTCTTGTGCGTAGACCTTACATAGCCCCTTCTCAATGTTTTGAAGCAAAGTGGCACACAAGAGCTATCTCAACATTTTGCAAGGGAGCTACAAGGGTAAGGTAGATGAATAGTACTGTGTCAGCCATGCCTCTAACCACACCTCGCAACAAAGGTGTCCTTTTGGGAGTTTGTAACCATGGTCATTACATAAATTAACAACTTAACTTTACACCAAACGAGTATGATTTATTTGCATAGTACCCCAAAGCAACGTGCTATGTTTCATCTTTATCCCGCTGTCCATTTAAACTGCCCATTATCTACCAGAATGTGATTAGAATGGGCTTTGGGATACAAAGCTACTTCATGGGGGTATGGCACTGGCACTTCACAGAAGCCCTATAAGTTGATATAGACCTTGTATGTTATGTTTTATCACAAATTGCATGTGTGGAGGACCTATAAGTTCTATTTGAATGATACAAAATGCTTTGAAGTGAAATTATAATTTATTGATAAAAATCATAGCTTTATATTTTAAACTGATATTTATACTTTCTTCTGGTGTAAAAATATCTTGTCATTTGAAATAAAGTGTGTTGGCCAAATAGTTATAATATCATAACCTTTAAAATAATTAAAAATATACATTGAAGGAAGAACTTAAGTTGCCTAGAAAGGAATTTGCATTGACATTTTTTTTCTGTACAGTTTCTTTTTTACGTAGAAAAAAAGGTAGAAATATATGTATGTTTTATTTCTATATTAGTCTACTCTTGAAGTTAAAAAAAAAATAAAAAAAAAAAAAAAATCAGTAGATGATCGGAACACGCCATATACAATTTTTGTTTGTCTTGCTTTACTAAACATGTTTGGAATTTATTTTCCACGTAGACTTTTATATTTGACTCGAGGGTGAAACAAAGGTTAACAAAAATGTCCTCTCTTCTTTACCTGAACAAATCAGCAGTTTATAAGGAAATCCCATTGATGGTTAGAAAGAGTGACAGACTCTATTGAAAGCGTTCTCCCAACTGTGTGTCAGACGAAGCATGCCATGAATTGAATGTTTCCTGTGGTCCACATAGTTGTAACGTGTAGTGGGAAAAAAAAACCAAGCTCTTTGATGCTTGACCAGCTCAGCTTTGAAACTCATTAGCCCTAGTATTTGGCCAGTTTAGATCAGCTCTGTTGAAGAATGCATGGCTGAAAAATATAAATAAATGAGAACAAGGAACAGAAAATAATTATATAGATGTAAATGGATTTGCAGCAGTAGTTTGGAGAAGATGATCTTACACATGCTTTTGACAAATTCCTAATTTTTAAATATATATAATACACATACACACACACCAAACTTGTGAGCAGAGCCCTTTTTACCTAATGTGTTCATCTTTGTCAGTTCGAGTTTTGTACTGTAAGAAGCAGAAAATTATTGGCGCTGTATAAATAAAAGAATTATATAAATACATGTATATCTATTATATTACATACACACACATATAGCAGCATATTTTACGATCTTAGTAAAATAATGCAAAGTGAGTGTTATTTTTTGTAGATATGTATGTGTTCATTAATATAGTATCATTTGTTAATATGTATATGTATGTTAATATAGAGAGTGAGGACACAGGAAGACAACGTGAGAGGGGTCATTGTAGTTGGCAACAGTGTAGTACTTTACTACAGCATATGAATTTATAAATGTGGTATTTTACAATGTGTCCGTGATACTATGTTTATCGCATCAGATCTCCATAAATAAGTCACAGCTACATTTTTCTGTGCTGTCGAACCTCCCGTGCCTCCTAATCAAAGATTCACAATATGGAATAAATCAGCATACGTTCTGCTGTGGGCTCGCCGTGGCGAAGATCACACGAGCAGCCTGCTTCCCATTACAGACTATGCGCACAGCCAAATCTTTCCTAGCTTCCTTTTGTCTTCTCTAATTCCAACCAGTTCAATAGCACCTTCTAATTTCTCATTGCTGCCTTTTGTGAAGGCACCAAAGAAAGTACCAGCTAGAACATCATGCTCCAAGTGTTTCAGTTCCAAAACAAAGGTATTTTTAATTGAATAGAGCAGTGTAACGACATTGCACCCCATTGTTTTAACATGTATTTTCCCTCAGTGATTACAAGAGGTCAGTGCCCCTGATTTACACAGTGCTGGGTTTGTCGCTCTGTTGTATAATAATGCCACATGAGCATGGTTAAGTGTTTTTGGCAAGGCTCTGCCATTTGGGAGAACATGACAGCCATGTTGTGCCTCATTTCAGACTTGCCTCACTAGGGCTCTCCATCATATCTGTGATACATAAGAAGTGTTGCAATTAATATATCCCTAACCATACAAAGAACCAAACCTAGAAAAGAATAGTCTGTGCTACACTATACAGTTTGAACAGTCTAGTTTTAACTATTAGTCTTAGGCTTTACTAATTTTCCTTGTCTATATATATTATCATGATCTGATGTTCTGACTTGTAGTTACGTAAGCCCTGTAGTTGTCTGCTCAGAGTTTTGTTGTATGTATGTTAATGTTTCTAGGTCTTTTAGTTACCTGTGATTCTAGTAAATTCTGGGCTTTTATTACCCGAAATAAAAAAGGGTTTAGGTGGAGTATTTTTAATGCAAGACCTTGTTTTAAATAAATTCAACAACGAGAATGTACGTATGTTCATGTTTATGTTATTTTGATGGAATGATACTTCACCTTATAATGTTGAGTGTTTGCCATGTAGTCACTGTCCCGAAAACAATTGAAACAGATTGAGTTGCCTTTTTATTAATCTGGTTTACTGGACGAAGTAAATTCACAGTGCTTACCTTTGGAAATGAGCTCTGTGTGTTATACAGTGTATTTAGGTAAATACAAAAAAAATATAAATCAATTTGTCCATTAATTCAACTTTTGACATGTTAATGTCAATAACGTGTTTTCAAACCAATCCTCAGAAACCTACAATCATTGCTTTTTAAATTAATCTGTGCTATTTGTTTGCTGTCCTTTATATGGGGATATAAACGCCTCTAGATAGCTTTTTATAAAATAAAAATGGCACCCTTATACTGTCAGTGGAAGCCAATAATTCCCTGCCATTGGGGCATTTTGGGCATACAATAACCTTTGTCCTTACATCTGCCCCAATTATAGATCAGGTGACTTGATGCTGGGAAATATGTTAATCAGGGGAATCAATGGGAAATATATTAAATATGCTTATTTGTTTTACCAATACTTTACTAAATGCTAGCGCCAAGTGCAGTGTATTTATTTTGTCTAGAAGGGATTATTGTAGGGCTGCAACTAACGATTATTTTAATAATCGATTAGTTGGCCGATTATTTTTTCGATTAATCGATTAATCGGATAAAAAAAACAATATGCAAATTTTTCGTTTATTTAAAATAATTTTAAGAACTAGATGTTAAAAACAACTTGCATTGTGCCCCCACCCCTTTGCACTGTGCCCCCACCCCCACTCTGCCCTGCACCCAGTCTCACACCCTGCCCTGCCCCCCACCCCCACTCTGCTCTGCTCTGCACCCAGTCTCTCTCTCTCTCTCTCTCTCTCTCTCTCTCTCTCTCTCTCTCTCTCTCTCTCTCTCTCTCTCTCTCTCTCTCTCTCTCTCTCTCTCTCTCTCTCTCTCTCTCTCTCTCTCTCTCTCTCTCTCTCTCTCTCTCTCTCTCTCTCTCTCTCTCTCTCTCTCTCTCTCTCTCTCTCTCTCTCTCTCTCTCTCTCTCTCTCTCTCGTCTCCAGTCTCCAGTCTCCAGTCTCGCACATAAACATTCGCATAGACATAAAGAGTACTTACCTCCGCTACGAACTTGTTCCACTTCAAACTTGATAGTAGACGCGCGTCACCTCCGTCGTCACGTAGCATGAAGAAGGCGGAGACTGCACAACCGGGGAACGATTATTGCCAATATCTTGCTCTTGAATTAATTAAATCTTAATTTTCCCTGTATTTATATATTGTAAATAAACTTGGAAAGCAGGCCCGACAGAAACATAGAGACTGTACTGTGAGCCTCAACAAGTCACCCCCTGACAAAATTGAACGTTTATCGAGGAGGCAGAAAAATTACTGAAATGTGAATCAAAAGGCGCATAGACAATTTTGATCCAAGTTTTGATATTGGAAAATTAATACTGTTTTTCTTTTCTTTTAGGAGAAGGCGGTATTGACTGGTCAATTAGTGAAAGAGATTTAGAGGTAACAACTTAGTGTTCACAATTTTATAAACCACTTTTGTTTTATCTGTTTGGTTTACTAAGCTTTCTGTGCAGGCATAATAATATAACTGTAAATGTAAATATATAAAAATGTATTATATTTATATTCTATATTATCCTTAATTCTAATTCTCACACCTACATACAGCATGTTAATTATGTTTGTTTTACTTCACATTTCAGCATTGTAATGTAACAATATCCTCTCTAATACGTATTTTATGCTGAACCTGCCATCTTGCTGCTGCATCTGCATTTCATGCTGATGGTCTTAAGTGTCTAACAGCTTTACAGGGGAAATATTTTCATGAAATGTTGGCACACAAAAAAAATGTACCAAGAGGCCAGGAAGTGTGATATAACTTCCTGTTTAAGCAAACGGTAGAATTCTAATACAGAACAAATAATATAAACAATTAAAAGGTTATGTGAACACACTCCAGGGGTTTATTCAGTCCACACCTTATCATATATATCATATATATATATTAAAAAAATAAATCCTGGACTTGATATCTCAGGAAGCAATTATAGGCATACAGAGGAAAGAATACATAGCGTAACTCCGTAATAAAGATTTGAAAATAATACTTTTCTTGACACGCACTTACAAAATTAATTGTGCAATGAAAATTTGGAGCTTAATTTTTCATTTGTTTCATTGGGGTCCATCGCCATTCTTGAACGTTCATATGAATTGCCAAAATTGGCAAATTTTGCTAAAATTAAAATTAGTGTGGATCAGAATGCACAAGTTATGTTTATAAACATTGTACTATTATATTAATGTATTATATAATTTTAACTGCCCTTCCATGAATCCATAAGCAAAGAGGCATTTACAGCCAATGTCTCCTTTCAGTCTCCTGATAAAAAATACAGAAGAATTTCAAGTGGATAAGTATTTTGAACATGTTATGTAGAATTTAGGATTCAGGCAGTAGTATGAAGACCAGCTTTGTACAGCAATAGATATAATGAGGGCACAAAATGGGAAGTGTCAACAGTAAAGTGTTTTAAGCCTTGTATATGGCTCCTGGGATACATATATAATGTAAATCTGTTACTTTAACCAGAAGCCACGTGACATCTAGCTTGCTTTTCAAAAAGTGTAATGAAGCATGTATTGCATTGTAAGCAAAGCTAATCGTTATTTATAGCTAATTTAGTAAATACAGAGAACACCGTAATTATGAAACTCCATCTTTCACTGCAGTGCTATAAAACCTAGGGTCTCAAAGACAGGTACTTAAGATTAATAAACAATTTCTTGTTTATGATGCGTTATGGACATATTTTAAGATGTTTTCGTGTGTTTTTGTATTTCATAATTTCAGACTCTAGCTCTCGAGTACATTTTCAGGATGCACAAATAGAGGGATCTGTCAGAATGACTTTGTTTGAGGATTGTTCCACCTGTGCTGACTTTGCAGGAAAATATCGAAGACTTATACTGTGAAGCGGTACTTAAGAACCAGCTCTGGGGATAGCGTTAGTCTAACCACTGAAAATTTAATGCAACTGTTGTTAAAACCTAGCAGCTGGTCAGCTTTCACAGAACGTCTCTTGTACGTGTATGATGTTTTTTTTTCCAATCATATAACGTAAATTGCATTACATTCTGCATATTACCATGATTTAAAGAACTCATTCATGCATTTTTTTAAATTTCAGGCGCAGATTGGGAACTATAATCCTCTGCGACGGTCCAACCGGTACTATACAGATAAGAATGTTGTCTGCAGGAATTGTGATAAAAGGGGGCACCTGTCCAAAAATTGCCCTACTCCTAGGGTAAATATTAATTGTGATTGAAGAGTTACATGTTGTCTTTTAAGATTGATCATTTGTTATTGATGAAGGCTATCTCATTTTATGTGGCTTCTTATATTATAAAACAAATTAGGTATATTTTCTATGGAATACACATTTCCACTTGTAGATTATGTAATGTCAATATTTTGGGATTATTTTATAGACTGCACAAAGCAAAATATAGCTTTTAGATCATGTCAGATCGTGGCATAAAAGTCCCTATCTAAATCCAATCTCTTCTCTTATTAGGTGCTCTTTACCTTTCCTAATGGCATTCTGTGGAAACCAAATGCATTCCAGTGCAGCGTTTTAATTTATTTTGCAGAGGAGGGCTGCCATTCCCCAGTCTGGAAACTTCTTTGTAAAAAGCCAAAAACACATGTTGCAGACAACACACTCAACGTGCGCTATCCAGTCCTGTCCAATGTAGTTATAGAAAGGGAGTGCATACAAAACCAATAAAAAAAAAATACAGAAAGGATCACTGATGGGTGTATATGCTGCCTTAAGCCATTTTAGTTAAAGTGCCTTGGTGGCTGTGTGGACTTGCAATTAGAACGTAAGAAACGTCTTGGAGTAGTGTCCCCAAATCCTAAAATCAAAGCATGCCCCCTTGCCAGCCCTCCGCTTGTTATGCAATGGGTACTTATTACAGCACTCACATATAGGGCACTTCTCATTTATTTTTGGAGCTTTCGTCATTACAGTGTAGAAAGAAATTACTAGTACATTTTTACATAAACAATTATTTGTGATACCATGGTATTTTTGCATTATTGTTTTGAATCTGCTGTCTTGATTTATCTATAATGTAACTCTTCTTCTCTTATTAGAAACAGCCAGCTTGCTGTCTTTGTGGTGAAAGAGGACATTTTCAGAACAGTTGTCCAGCACGGTACTGTTCAAACTGCTTCCTACCAGGACACTTCTCTCAAGAGTGTATTGAAAGAGCTTATTGGAAGAAGAGCTGCCATCGATGTTCCATGACTGGTCACTATGCTGATGTGAGTGTGGCAAGAGCTAGCTTGAATTTTAATTGTTTTTTATGTTAGTGGTCAGGCAGAGAGATTTCTTGGCACCTAGCCCATTTAGCAGCTAACTACTCTAACACTAGTCGTTTAGTGTTCACATGTGCCATTTATGCATTCATGATGGCAAATCTTTGATAGGCTGGAATCCACAATGTGTCTAAATCATCATACATGGATAATTTTACAATTTTTGCATTTTTTATTGCACTTTTGATCCATTAACTTTTTCTCCAACGTTGAATTATTGGTATTAGAAACATACAACCATGGGTGTAGGGATTCTCTTTGTAGCATTCTCATTCTGACACATCACCTCATTCACACAGAAAAATGTATATTGCAGACCTGGTCTCCGGGAATAAAGGTCCCAAAATCTATATGTGTGGGCAGAATGTTACAGCAGCATTATAAAGCCTGCCCTGTCCACTGAACTTATGCGCCGTACACTTGATGCTGATAGTGCTTTGTTGGTTCTATCTTTGGAGAAACCTAGCTTCCATCCATACCCTAGTATCCTACACTCATGTGTCCTAACATTAGCATGAGTGGATCAACTAGTGCCAGTTGATCGGTTGATTTTGACAGACCCGCTTCTGTCAGCATAAGCAAAATTTTTAGAATCGACTTCCAAAAACTATGATCAGCAGAGTGTCACAAATATAATCACTGCAATCATTTCCAGCAAATGAGTAAACATCCTAGCGCTTGTGTTAATGCTAGTTGGCTTTATATACGGGATATACTGTATGTTCTTCACCATTGTGCAACGCATTGGGTTTAAAGAGAATATATGTTTATATGTTTTGTTTTTGTTTTTTTCAAATGTAGATATTTTTTCTTTTATTTCTGATATCCATAAAAATGTATTGCGTGAAATATTAATATAAATTTCAGAGACATAAAATGGGTCTGAAGAGGAGGTTTAATATTTAACATAACAGGAAATTAAGGGTTAATTTTGCTGTGGATTTTGAATACTAATAAGTAAAATTAGAATCTCTAACAGAGCAGTTTTCAGTAACGGTGTACTGTGCATGAGTTTGCACACTGTTGACTGTGAGATCCAGGCTCGGGGCTTTTAATAATCGGGACTCAAAGCCCCATGAAGTCTCAGAGTAGCAGATGCTACGCACAGGACAGCCATGAGAAACAAAATCTTCTCAATCCATAATTAAAAGAGAAATCCCAGCAAGATTATTTCAGAATGCAAGAAGTGAAATAAACAGATACAAAAAATGATGGTGCTGTCTTGGTAATAAAGACATAAACAGATTGATGGAAAGGTCCCGTGTTTTTGCTCTTGTCTTGTCAAAGAAGAAAGATGTATCATTTTAAAGGTTTTCGAAACAAAATCAATTCTTGTAATTAGTGTTGACCTGTTTGTCAATTATAAATGTACCTGCCGGCCCTTATGTTGAGTGAGCCATGTTCTGGGAATGTCAAGCAAGATCTCTTTATAAATAATCATACATGCATGATGATGTTGACCATTGTTTGTCATGCCTGTTCATCTATACTTGTTCCCTTTCTGTCTGTTAATTATTAAGCATGTTTAAAACCTTATGGCAAAGTGGTTTGCCATAACTCACTGAGCTAATGCAACAGAGAAGATCCTTGTATGAGCACCACTGGAAAAGTTTTGTTCTCAGTAGGAACATTCAATGCCATCCCTTCTTTTTATGTTTTAACTTAATATGCACACTTTTTAAGGTTGGTAAATCAAGACTTTAGGGGCATTTTATCTCCAAACTCTGGGTGGATTACCAGGGTCATACAGTCTGAATCCTTATATTCTACTCTAGTTTAATGATATATCAGCATCTAAATTGTTTCTTTTCTCTCTGGTGTTATATCACAGTTAAAACTCCTATATAAAATGAGGCTAATTAATTTATGATATTTTTATCTCTAGTAGTAATGGTTTCCATAAGGACCAAAATTACAACTGTTTGGTTGCCACAATTAGTTAGTCACTACAACAGAATTGCTATGATGAGCTATTTGGTGGTTTAATATTTTAGAAATATTTGTCAATTAGAAATTTCCGCATGTGTAAGGCTTATCTCAACAGACATACGTATTTGGTACATGGTTTACTGTATAATGGTATTTATGTATATGAATTAGCTAAAAGTCCCAACTATATGTCTCCAGTTGATAGAAGAAGCCTGGGGACCCTCTGGATTTATTTTTGTACATGACAACTAATTTTCTCGGTATGCAATTTTAAACCATGTAAACGTGCGTGCTACAAATTAACATTTGTGCCCTTGAAACCGTACAGAAGTGTCTCACGTTATTAAAGCCCCTGTTTTATTGCAGAGCCTTGTAATGGGAAGGCTGTAACAGCAAGCGGCCTTGACAGCGCACCAGAGGATTGTGCTAAAAAGTTGTATTTAGTAATTGTAGGCGTTATGTCAGAGCCTAACTGACTGGGAGCTGAAGGATTTTCTCTGCGAGACGAGTTGCCGTGCCAGCGGGGACTTGAGTCTCCAGGGCCAGCCGTGCTCTCATTAAGATTTGCCGCCAGCAGCAGCGGCGGTGTTTTGCCAAGTATGTGACGTCCTGTTGTTGTATGCTTGGCTTGTCAGCCCACAGCTTCCTGACACTCACTTATGTCACCCTTTTTATTCAGAAAAGGAAAGAGCTTTTGATAATTTGACAAGACAAGCTCTTAAACGATCTAGGTCATGGCCTTCCCTGTCTGTGATTGTGAACATATTTCCTGAAAGCCCTGTCACTCATCACTGCAACATTTTCTCCCAGGGAGCATGCAGGCTCGTCCTAAGTCTCTTGTCAGCTTGGTTTGGTTATTCATATATCACATACTGTAACAAAAATATTGTAAGTTTTTTTTTTTTTTTATCCCTCACTTCTTTGATTTTTTTGTAAATACTAGCATGTTAGTGCAGCTAATCCTTTATCCAGTGTTGTGTTCCCAGAAGGGCTGTATATAAGGACTCTCTCTAGTATAAGGCAGACAACTGGCCAAGGGGAGCTGAAAAGGAGGGAAGGCCGCTTAGTGGTGTTTTATGTTTGCTCACTGTTGTGGAAATGTGAGGAATGGTGGCCAGGGCTCTCTATTGAGCACTTGAGTCCCGGTCTGCTGTCGGGGGGGCTGTTTAAGATTGAGTGTTTTATTTTCTTTGATGTTCACATTTGAGAATAGGAAATTGGGAATTAAACAGATGCAGTGCGCATTTCTTTTTCTTAACATTTTTTTTTTCTTTTATCTGAAAACAATAATTAGAATCCAATGAAATCCACAAAATGCATCTCAAGGATTTAGATTCGTTCTTTTTTTATTTTTTTTTCTCAAATTGTTATGAATATGTTGTTATCTGTGTCATGGTGTGAGTTAATCCTGCTGGCATAACATTTCAGTGAGAGGTGAAGTAGTAAAGAAAAAAAAATCTGATCTCTTTAATTTTTTTTTCTTTCTTCTTTTAATCTTTGCTAACACTAGTTAGGTCACCTTATATGGGTGTGAGACTATTTAATGCCTTTAAGTCGGTGCGTTTTCCAGATACCACTTGTACCACTTCATGTATCATGCATAAGAAAGATTGATGGCTATCAACGAATATTAGTAGTATTATAAAGCTTGTTTAAAGATTGGTCTGTCTTAACCTTCCAATTCACTGAGGGGTTCAGTTCTGGATTTAAAGGATGTTTTATTACTTTTTAATGTTAAATATTGATCTAGAATTCCTTCCTGTATATTATATCAAGAAGAGCTAAACATGCCCACATCTGATCATTATAAATAATGGTTTCCTTACTTCCAACACAGAGAACTAAATGAGGGAAGGTAGCATGTTTTGTTTCCCTAATCACTGTACACGTGAACACTGTGGTTTGAGAATTAAAGCAGTAACGTGATGAGGGGCTGTCTTGGTTGAACTCTTTAAATCCCTACTCTTGGCATTCCAGAAATCTGTTCTGAAACTGCGTTAGGCTTGTTAAAATATTTCCCACAAATAAAGAGGTCATGCTGTTAGATGGCATACCAGCAACGTAATTGTGTATATTATTTTGTAGAAGTGTGGGCAATCAAAGACTTACCATAATCAGCGGGACTGCATTGCATTTTAACCAAATGAGACTCTTAAGCAAGTCTCTTAAGCAAGGCTGCTTAACCCAAAGGTTTGGTTAGATCTAATTTTACATGGCTTTATTGCATTATTCCCCTAAGCTTAAGGTGTGAAAATGTTTAGAAACAGTGGACATTAGCTATCAACACTCGTTTCACCAAGGTTTTTAAGTGGTTATGTTCTCAGTATGGGCTAAACAATAGTTGTTCAGTTGAGAATAATGAAATTTAAATATGTTTTTAAATATATTTTTTATGGGCAATCATTTCATAATGAAGTAGGATCCTTGCAAAAAATATCAAAAGCTGTCATATGTAGCAATTTGTAATCCTCCAAACCAGTGCATACAGTGCCCTCCATTAATATTGGCACCCTTGGTTAATATGAAAGACTGAAAAATTGTCTTTATTTTTTTATCCGTTTGACCTGTCCTTCAGAATACACACACAAATATTCTGCTCTCATGGATATGAAACAATTGCCAACACAACACAGGTTTATCCAAAGAAAAGAAAACATGTTAAATATACATTCACTGGCCACTTGTTTAATTTCGTGTTAATACAAATAGCTAATCACCCAATCACATGACAGCAACTCAATGCATTTACGAATGTAGACGTGGTCAAGACAACTTGCTGAAGTTCAAACCGAGCATCAGAATGGGGAAGAAAGGGTATTTAAGTGACTTTGAACGTGGCATGGTTGTTGGTGCCAGACGGGCTGGTCTGAGTATTTCAGAAACTGCTGATCTACTGGGATTTTCATGAACACCCATCTCTAGGGTTTACAGAGAATGGTCTGAAAAAGAGAAGATATCCAGTCAGCGGCAGTTGTGTAGACAAAAATGCCTTGTTGATGTCAGAGGTCAGAGGAGAATGGGTAGACTGGTGCAAGATGACAGGCAACAGTAACTCAAATAACCACTCATTACAAACAAGGTTTGCAGAATACCGTCTCTGAACGCACAACACGTCGAACCTTGAAGCAGATGGGCTACAGCAGCAGAAGACTACACCGGGTGCCACTTCTGTCAGCTAAGAACAGGAAACTGATGCTACAATTCGCACAGGGGGTCCAACTCGGTACTAGCAAAGTGTACCTCATAAAGTGGCCAGTGTGTGTGTGGGTATATATATATATATATATATATATATATATATATATATATATATACCCACACACACACACTCACTGGCCACTTTATTAGGTACATCTTGCTAGTACAGGTTGGACCCTATTTTGCCTTCAGAGCTGCATTCATTCTTCCTGGCATACAATCTTCCTAGAAACATTCCTCAAAGATTTTGGTCCATATGGACATGATGGCATCATGCAGTTGCCGCAGATTTGTTGGCTGGACATCCATGATGCAAATCTTTTGTTCCACCACATCGCAAAGGTGCTCTATTGGAATGAGATCTGGTGACTGTGGAGACCATTGGAGTACAGTGAACTCCTTGTCATGTTCAAGAAACCAGTTTGCGATGATGTGAGCTTTGTGACATGGTGCATTATCCTGCTGAAGGTAGCAATCAGAAGATGGTTACACTATGGTCATAATGGGATGGACATGGTCAGCAAGAATACTCAGGTTGGCTGTCAGGTTTAAACGATGCTCAGTTGGTACTAAGGGGCCCAAAGTGTGCCAAGAAAATGTCCCTCACACCATTACACCAACGCCACCACCTTTGATACTAGGCAGGATGGATCCATGCTTTCATGTTGTTTACGCCAAAGTCTGACCCTGCCATCTAAATGTCGCAGCTGGAATCAAGACTCATCAGACCAGGCAACGTTCTCTCAGTCTTCTATTGTCCAATTTTGATGAGCCTGTGAGAATTGTAGTCTCAGTTTCCTGTTCTTAACTGACATGAGCATAAGAACTGAAGGCACGAGTATGCATCCATGGTGGCCCCATCCTGCGACTTACAGGACTTAAAGCATCTGCTGCTAACATTTCGGTGCCAGATACCACAGCACACCTTCAGAGGTCTAGTGGAGTTCATGCATCGATGGGTCAGGGCTGTTTTGCCGGCAAAAGGGGGAACCTACACAATATTTGGCAGGTGGTCATAATGTTATGTCTGATCGGTATATATAAATATATATGTATATCACTTTTAGTATAAAGAACTGTTCCTGAAGGCTGCACAAACAAGTGTCAGGTCTCCAAAGGGTTGTAGGTTTTCTGGTTCAGAAACAATGAAGATAATTCAACTGACCAGAACTATTTTCAGCCTCAGCATAAACAGGATTTGTTCCAAACGATGTGATATAACCTGCGTGGAGTCCATAATGTCACCCGATGGATTTTCCTCAGCCATGGTAACAGCACCTTCATATGTCATAACATAGAGATACCAATCATAAACATCAACTGCAGTCCTTACATATATATATATATTATATATGTGTGTGTATATATATATATATATATAATTCATGAATAAATACATTTATGTGTGCTAAAAAAAATTGAAAACTATACCTGTTTTCAAAGCACATACCACATATTGTTATTTTGTTCTCTCCATGTAACAGTATCAACATTAGACATTAGGTCTTACATGGCTGCTAAGAAAATTATTTTTCTTCACAGCTCTGCTTAGATTCTAAAGTTCGTATAAATCAATCAACCACCATCTTAAAACTGTGTACCCACATTACATATATTCCATTTTATTACTGATATTAGCAAAAAACAGATATTGAGGAGCATCATTTTATGTGTAATACCTGGATCCTACATTGTTCGTATACTGATTTGATTATACACAAGCACTGACCCGAAAAAGTAATGGCAGTGGATCACGGACAACTGTCTAAATTCTTTTATCTTGCATGAGGAAGCTGTGAACTCTTTCAAGGTCAGTTTCCCCCAATTTCAGTGGGGGACTTTATAGGTTCAAGTCTTCTATCAGTTGCAGTGCTTTTCTATGGGACTCTTCACAGTAGAGAAAAACACCAAAAAGTTTCCCCCACAAAAAGAAGGAAATAACCCAATACGAAAAGTTTCTTCTAGGGTCTACTCTTGGTCAACAGATGTCAATCTCCTAGACCTTAGATAAGCTCCTCGTAACTTCTCGCTATTGTCTAAATCTTTTAAATTGTATTTTAATGGTATTGTAAATTTTTAAAAACGCAAATTCAATGTAAATCAGCTGAGAAAAACTGGTTAACCAAACAGTAAAATGGTAAAGTACAATAATTGTAAACATTGTTAAAAGTTGAATATATTTAACATTAATAACACGTTGCCAACAAAGACAGATAACGGTAAGATAAATATATAAAATGTTGGTTAAAAAAAAACAAAATCTAGCCCAGACCTAAATGTTAGTTTGCAAGTTTGGTGCATACATGATGACTGTGAAATAACTTTCTACTGTGATTTATGTGAGTAATATTTATATGTATATGGTTATATTTTTATACCGCTGCTGTAATATTTGTTCCAAATCACTGTGGAAGTTGTGGGACAGCAGTGAAGATTCCTTAGAGTTGTAATCAGTTTAAAGAGTAAAAGAGGTGGAGGCTTTTCTGGGCTGCTGACAATGGCAGGGTGTGTGTTAAAGCAGTGTAAAATTCAATTAAACAGTGCAGCCAGGTTTTGTGGAGCTGAAATCCAGACCCTTTCAGTTAAGCTTCTTCTTTCCTTGTGACCGAGACCAGCAGATGCTTTGTTATGCCAAAACCAACAGGCTGTAAATCACCTAGCTTCATACTCCTCCTAACTGATCAATATTTTTTTTTTTATGTTCCAGGCTTGCCCAGAAATATGGAGGCAGTACCACCTAACTGTAAGTAGATATACCTTTTTATTTTCTCTTAACTCCAGGATTACTTACTCTTCCATGAAGTCGCAACTACAGAAAATTTAGTCTGGCCAGGTAGCCTCAGTGGAAAAATAACCAACGATGAACAGTTTCTTCCTGGATTGAAGAATGCAGTAGGAATATCATACAGAAGTTTAAGGGAATACTTCTTCACAGAACACTTTTAGAAAATAACATTAAAAAAAAAAAAAACAGTTTATAGTAATTAAAGCATTTTAGTTTATTTAAAGTTAGAGGATCTTTCTTTTTATAAGTTTTTCCCAAAGTTTTAATATTTTACTTTGCCTCCATGTCCTACTAATTAATTTCAAGTACATCCCATTTCAAAACCTATTTGAGAATCCTAAGAATAAAGCAATGTATAAAAAGAAAAGTTTTAACGAGAAGCATGTACGCTTCCTGGAGCTCCACTGGAGTTTCCTATTAACGAACAGTAACAGAGGTCCCTCTGACATGGGAGTTTTATTAAATAATACAATACGTCTGCCCGCTTTTACAAAGTACACTATCTGTCAGGCCCAATATTATAAAGCAAAAAAAAAAAGATAACGTGGTCAAAGAGCAATGAAACTGGACTTGGTTATCACAACTTATCTACGCTCTGTGTGCTTATTAGGCACCTCATACTAGTGTTAAATATACCCAGATGAGTTTATGGTTTGTGAGAGGATGAGGGCCTGGTCCCAGTTATATATCCTAGTTATAAACGTAAACACGCACTATTGTTTCTTGAGATGGTTGCTATGAAACCTCTCACAGTATGGAAACACAATGGTTATATCACTCTGTTATGTCCAATGCCTTATGGTTTTACATGCTCGTTAGCTCATTTTATAGCGCTGCAGAATATGAGGGTGCTATATAAATCAATTAAAAATAATAATAACAAGTATGCCCGAATAAACCCTGATAATCTGTACTTTTAGCAACTTAATTTTCTGTGTATTTTCTACTTAATATCTAAGCATTTGCATCTACCATGCCTCAAAGTGATTCTAAACTTAGCTGTAGCTAATACTTTTGTCCCTTTGGAAAAGGCAAGTTGCTATGTATTCACTTGTTTATTTCTTGTTGGTTATAGTGATGTCGGAAAGTAATATTTATGTTGTCAATTGTTAATTGTTATCAAGCAAAAGTATACCTTAAGTTATCCAAGAACCGCCGTGAGTATGCTTTTTGTGAAGCTTGGCTGATGGTGCCATCATGCTGGCATTTTCATAAATGCTCATCGTTCCCTCTTGAAATAGCTGAATACTTTATTAGGCAATTATTACTAAGCTGTGTTTCTGCCTACAAAATTAATGAAAATCTTCCCAAAACTAACAGCCTTTTCACTTACATTGTGGTCAAACGATCCCACAGCTTTTATATTCAGAACCTTTCTAGAGAAAGAGTGTCATCTACTGGACTGGAGTGGCATTTCCACAATGCGTAGCTCGAGGTTCAAGTATATGTATTTGCCAGTTGCTCTTACCCAGCAATAATTTTGATAAAAAGTATAGCACATTAGTTAACTCTGCTTATATATACTCTAATAAAGAGACTTAGCTTGCGTGTATCGATTTACATTCAATGTGATCTAGCTGACTGCCTTAATATGATGGTAATCAATGAAAATTTTATCCTACGGATCATTTGTTAGCTGAGTGGTTGCATTTGTTGCACAAGTGCTGTATATATTTTATGCAGACATGAACATACCGTAATTCCATAAGCATTGGTTGTCTTAATTGTTTCTTTTTTTGTTTGTTATATTTTTTTTTTGTTAATGACATCATTGCAGCCCACTAATTCATTATTCTCGCTATTCTCACCCAATTTATTTGTTTTGCCGCTATCAAATAGAGTCCTTTTCCCATAATGTTATTTCCGTGCACAAGTATCATGTTATGAAAGCATACCTTTTTTCCTAATATGATAAAGTTCATGTGAAAATTACTTTCCAAAATATTATTTTTTTATACCAACATAAATAAGTAATGTCATGTTTTTTATATAATTTTATCAGTGTAGAACTCAGTTTTCTTTTATTTAATATTTATTTAATATAATTTTCCTTGGGGTTTTTTTTTTACCATTTTGTAAGTGACAAACAAAGACAAAAAAGTCTTATATTTAACAATCAAAAAAAATGACTATTTCCATTTATAAAATGTATACTGTTTGTACGTATTTGTTTGGTTAATGGTTTGTCTATTTAAAATACTGCTTTTAAATAATTATTTTCCCTTTCACATGCTATACTTTGAACAAAAAAGTGAATTGTTTTACTTTTGCAGTTTTACAAATTGTTAAATCTTAAAGTCTCATAATTTTTTTTCCTACCCAGCCTTCTGTTTTTGCAAAAAAAAACAAAAAAACATTGGTTTGGTGGCTGATGGCATGAAATGGAATGATTTAACTGATGTAATTTTGATTTTACTGTAGTATATTCCTGGATATTTTTTTTTTCATAATCAGTATATGTTATTGTATTGTAGTTTTCTTTTTGGAGTTTTTCACACTTGCCATATATTGGCAAGAAAGTGACAACCTCAATTTAATGTAATACATGGCTGGTTAATTTTAGTAACTATTTGTCTCCACATAATCTTTAATTAAAGTGAAATAATTACATATTTTTTGAAGTATTTTTAGAAACAAATATCACAGATGCTTCTATATTTCAAATTTCTGCCTGAAAACAACGATTATTTATACGGCCATGCTAACAAAATACGGTTATTTAATTTTTTAAGCTATTTTATACATTTTTCCATATTTGTATTCCGGCTATTGACATTTAACTCCTTGTTATGCTGGTGTTTTTGTTATGAAAATCATTAAATACAAATTATTTGTATTTACGTAATTTATTTTTCTGTGACACATGTAATTTACTAAATTGCCCAATATATATTTGTGTAAATTAGCACAGATTCAGTAAGAACTGTTTTATCAAATCGTATGATTTTTTTCCTCAATTTCTTCTGGAAGAACTTATTATATATAAGAATATTTCTAGAGTAAAATTCTCCATCCAGGATAGATTTATTTTAATGTTATAATATGTACGCTGAGTGTTATGTAATAAGACATTGGCCATCCAAAATTCAACCAAAAGATGCTTAATGCTCGTTGCCATTTCCCTCTTCTCATTCCTAATCAAATAACTTCTTGTTTGGGCAACCTTTTTACACCATTTTGTGTTAACACATATTATTACTTCAAAGTTAAATACAAGTGACAGGTGTGGCAACATTTCCTGCTTTTTTCATTTGTATTGGCCTTTCTTCTAAAGGTTTTTGCTTGTAATAATGGTATTTTAATTTTCTTTAGCTGGGCTATTGGTTTCATTTGCAGGCCTGCCTTGCCTCTGACTCTCCAGCAGAGAGCATACCGCTTCTTACGGCAGGCTGGAGACATCCTTTTTTCCCTCCCTGACACTGGATGGATTGTGTGAAATCCCAACTCAGTAGTTTGCAAATCAGTCATTATATTAATACCTTAGTTGGAAAGATGACCATTTCGTGAAATATTCGATCCCTTGTTGAAAACTGATGTTGGAAAATGAACAGTAGTGTTTTCATAATTTATCTTAAGAAAAAAGAGGATTCCATGTTTTTACAACAAGGCCATGTCTGAAATGTCCATTATGTCCTAACTCAGCAACATGCTTTAGGAATGTTCAGTATTAACTGCACGATGGAGTAACTTTGTTACTGAGGAGATCAAAATATTACTTTTATATTAGTGTATAGATTGTGTCATCTCTGCAGGGCATCAAGACCCTTGCTCCCAAATGCCAAATCACTATCTTGGTGACTACTACTGTTACCGAATTGGGGTTAATATTGTTATTTCCTTAGGTTCAGCTAAATTATAGAATTCTAAAGAAAAACAAAACCCTAATTTCTAGGTCAGAGTGTTCTAACCATTTGTTTAGAGGGCACACTCGCCCTTAAAGCAGAGTGCATTTTATATAAGTGCCGGTTTTCATGCATTTTGTCAATATAGGATTCTAAAATCCAAGATGACATTAGTCATCAGTAGTGTGATGTTGTCATAAGACAGAAAAACATTCCACTTAATTCTAGAACTATTAGAAAAACTAAAAAAAAAACTTTGAGATTATGATAAATATTACACAATGTTTAAATCCCCTATCATTCAGAGTGGAACACCACACAATTTGCCATTTGAATGGGCCGTATATTGCCCAAATGGTAGAAAGTAATTTATTTTGTGATATGAGGGCATAGTATAGTAATTAACATTGTCTTAAAATCCTTTGGTCATTTATGTGTATGCGGATAATGACCAAAGGACTTTAAGAGAATGTTAATTATTTTACTTTACCCTCGTATTCGCTAACACTAAAATAATCGAAGATGCCTGAAAGGTTTTTGTTTGTGTGTTTTTTATTTACTTTATATGTGAACATTTTATTACTTTTGTGAGTTGCATTTGGCTGACCTAAACATCCCTTATGCATCTATTGGACGCAAAGTTCAATATTAGATTAATATCTTAGGTTTTCCTGCAACCCCTTTATATGCACAAACGTATAAAATATATTTTGCAAGTCCTAATTCCGGGGATTTACATAACACTATACTCCTTGAACGCATTAGTTTAGTTGTTGTTTTTTTGTTACCTAGTCTTGGGATTATAAAACCAGTTTATTGTGTAGAAACATTGAAGAATAAAGTAAGCGTGATATGGTGAAAAGCTATATATATTGTAATGCTCTGCAAGAATTAAGATACTGTCTCTGAAGTCATTCCGTATTAAGCAAGGAATTTGACAGCAGATACCCATGCCCCTTTTCCTGATGTAAACAATGTATTATTAAGTGAGCAAATTTAAGTTCTTACAGATTGTTTTTGTTGGTCACTGGATAGCAAATTTGCACAGCCTTGTTAATGTTGCTTTACGTTCGCATTTTTCCAGTGACGAAAGCGAAGATATTTCTTGAAAGTATAATTCATATAATAACAAATCGAGTGGCTGTATACATCTGTTTTAGCAACGTGTTTCTGTCCTATTATGCTTGCATTAAACAACCATGGTAACTATACATCATCATATCAGGTTATGGCAAATTTATGGTGAATTTAAGAACTAGCCATTTTTCTTTCTAAGAACCCGGAAGAGGTATACACGGAGAATATAAAATACTACAGTGACCATCTGGCTCCAGGGATTTGTACCACCCTGATATTTTTAGTTGATCGATAGTTAATTTGTATTGTAGAGTAGCTTATTTCTGTTTTCATATTTATTTTATATTATGCATTCTAGGTGTATGCAAAACATTCCGACCATATGTTTGAAAAGTGATTTGAATTAATTTATTTAATATTTATAATATAAGACATCTGCTAGATAACTTTATATTTCTTTTGCATGAATGTATTATAACAAGATACTTACCTAATTGATGTTCAGTTCTCTATAGTTCAGGGTTAATAGGCTCAGACTTCAGATATCTCATATTCTCCCATACAGAGTTACATTTTCAACCCAGATATGTTTTATGGCTTTGCGATGTACAATTCCTCCCCTAGCCATGCTAAAACCTTTGATTATATATGGTGATTACCTATTTTAGTAAATTTTGGAGCACTGTTAACAAATAAATGTATTGATTTGTTACTAATCGTTCAGGCACATTGTGAATGTTATTATGCCTGGCCTAAATGATTTATGGATCATGTAAACTACTCCAGAGAAATAATTTAAGTTTTTTGTAAGGCCCTTTTCCTGTTTAAGTTTCAACAACTGTGCTGCATAGATCACAGTTAGATTTTTGTTTTATTACTTTTGTTATTTAAATACACAATATTTGATATTATAGATCAGATGACTTCAATACAACAATATTCACTACTTACTAGGCATGACATATTTGACAGGTTTGTAGTTATAGTAATTATTGTAAGATATGTGTTTTTTTGGGGTAAATTTGCATACCCTTTTTTAAATCAAAAATTGAGATGTATACATCCGCAGTTTTTCCAGATAAATTCATAATGTAACGTTATTCTTTTGAATCAGCCTACTTTGTAGGGTTTTTGATTTGCTTACCTCTTTAGCACTTAGAAAGACGACCCCGGTGCTCTGTATAACATTGAGTCAGAGAATATTAGCGATGAAAGTTAGGTCCTGTGCTCGGCACATTTAATTGGACTCATACTTTAAATACAGGAAGTACCCAGGACCAAGCCACCAAAATGGAAGGTTTTTTGTTTGGTTGTTTTTTTCCTCCCATTATAGCTGTTCTGCCTTGGGTCACACATTATTTTCATAGGCACTGGCAAGGCTTTTAGCAGTTCTAGTTAGATGCTTCATTTTTCCTTTGTAAGACCTTTACAATTTCCATATAACATATGTAACTTTGGGCTATTACATTTGTGTAGCTACTATATGAGTGTATATTATTTATATATGATGTTTTGGGGGGATTTTTGTTAAAAAAAAATCTTTTCTTTTATTAAATTATAGTTTTTTTGCCGGTCCCCTAAGCTTAGTCCTTTGTAGACATAATAAGCTGGATGGACGTTTCATGGGTGTATGATTCCTTATAATTACTGTCATATTTTAACTTTCCCACAGTTTTTTTTTTCTTGGTAGCATTGTTTTGAAATGTTTACTACATTTTCAATTTCCTTTTTTCTACAAAAGAAAAAAAAACAACTCGGTGTATATAATGTTGAGCTACCTCTAGAACAAGTCATGTAAACCTTTTTCCATTTAGTGTAACATATTTAAGGTTGTCTGGTGACTTATTCCAGTTTGGGCAAATCATTTCCCAATAGAAGTACAAATGTACTGTTTATAGTTGCACAGCAGGTACACTGTGTGACCAAATGTATGTAGACACCTCTCCTAATTATTGATTTTAGGTGTTTCAGCCACACCAGGTGTATAAAATCATGCATATAGTCAAACATATATAGTAAAATGGATCATACCCAAGTACTTAGTAACTTTAAACTTTACCACAAGCTAGTTCGTGAAATGTTTGCCTGTTAGATCTGCCCCAGGCCACTGTAAGTGCTATTATTGTGAAGTGGAAGCATCTATGAGTAACAAGAGCTCAGCCACGAAGCAGTAGAGTGCTTCCAAGTGCTGAAGCATGTAGCGACTAACGACTGTCCTCTATAGCATCACTCGCTACAGATTTTAAAAGTGCCTCTGGAAGCAACATCAGCACAAGCAGATGCATAAAAGCTGAAGATTTATTGTTTTATATATCGCTATCAGATTCCGCAGCACTGTACGAAGGTTAGACAGGACGTAACAATTAGTATATAACAACATGACATACAGAATGTAAGCATGCATCCGAACTAGAAACCAGAGGACAGACATTGGATGAGCAGAGAGACCGGTTACAAGAGTTATTCAGAAATGAGTGGGGAGGTGTAAGTGGGGGAACCACTATGAAGCGCGTTAAAAGTAAGAGTCAAGATTTTGAAATGAATCCTGAATCGCACAGGAAGCAAGGGAAGAACTGACAGAGGGGAGAGGTGTTCCTAAACCAATGAGAGAGGAAGATAAGTCTGGTAGCATCATTCATGGTTAATTCTAGAAGGGTGAGACAGGTAAGAGGCTAAGACAGTAATAATTAAGGCCTTGCAATAATCAAGGCGGGAGATAATGAGGGCATGGACAAGAGCCTCAGTGGCATCTTGTGTTAGGACAGGACAGATGCGGGCAATGTTTTTAAGACAACATTTTTTGAGACAGACCGAATGTGTGTGAACGATGAGTCAGAGTCAAGGATGTCACCAAGGCAGCGGGCTTGAGAGCATGGAGAGATGATTGCACCGTTGACATTGAGGGAAACTGATGAGGGAATGTTAATATTGGAGGGAGGGAATCTGGGGAGTTCAGTTTTTTAGAGTTTTAGGAAATGTGCAGTTACTTACACGGTCTAAGAGAGAGGGAGAGAGATCAGTAGAGGATAGGTAGATCTGGGGGTCATCAGCATACAGGTGGTATTGGAAGCCAAAGAAGAGATGTAGTTTTGCCTAGTGATGTAGTTTAAACAGAAAACAGAATAGAACAGAGCCCTGGGGTACCCCTGAGAGGGGAAGTGTTGGGGATCACTATGCATAATGACAAAAATCAGCTGGAGTGGTGTAAAGCACATCCCCACTGAATTCTGGAGCAGTGGAAACATGTTCTCTAGAGTGATGAATCATGTCAAAAACTGTGTGTGGGAGGGTTATGGTGTGTGTTACCTATTAATATTTGTTAGCAATATATTACAATATTAATAAATTAATAAAGACTTAGAAATGTGGTGCTATCAACATAGGAAGAAATTAAATGTTCTTGATGACTGGGCCATCCCATTTATCACTTTGGTCATTAAGAGCACTTTTATTATTACAAGTGTACTTTTAGTATTATAAGTGTACTTTTAATGCACAACCTTCATTGATATTATAGTGACTGTCTGGTCTTGAGCTGCCTCTGCCCTGTATTTTCATATAGTAACTCCTGACTGTGACTGCGAAGGTGATTTTACAGCACAGTGTACTTCAGCCAAAGTTCTTTGAAACAAGGACCTGCATTATAAAGCAACCTTTCTATGTTTAATTATGGACAGTTTCAACCTAAGCCCGTTAGAGCAGGGGATGTTTAAACATAGCGTAATCTTCTTATACTGAAACCCTCCCATAATCTAACATGACATTTCTGAATAGTGAATAGTTGTTCAAACAATATTTTGAATTTAAAAGCTTTTCTGAAAAGTTATTAAAATACGTATTGTTATAAAATACGTAACTGATAGAAGTACATTTCAGATTCCGAACTAAAAAGGAAAGGGAAGGAACTAAAAAGAGATTTAAAGTAAGAACTGGAGGTAGGGATAAAACCGTACAGATACTTTCTTGTTTCCTGTTGAAGAACATATAGTAAAAATGTAAAAAAAAAATGTAGATGAGAACTGAGAGCCTCTTTGGCTTCAGTAGTTTTATGTTGTGAGTTTTTCCATCTTAAGTCAGTTGAAGGTCAGTGCGTTGAGTCACAGTATACCTTATATGTAATTAATGCTCAGTTCTTGAATAAACTCAATGAAGTGGTTCCCAACCCAGTCTTCTAGGCACACTAACAGGGCAGGATTTAAACATTTTATAGGGAGATTCAGAAAACCTGGACCATTGGTTTGCCTTCAGCATTGTGTTGGGAACCACTACTAATTATGTTTTTGATTTTTAACCTTTAAATGTTATTTTTATGTTCCATTCCTAAGCTAAGCTTTTTTTCTTTATTATAACATATGTAGTATAAAATCACTGCCTAAAAGGCTTGGTTTGGTCTTTTATTATGGCAAAAAAAAGAAAAAGTTATGCTTACAAAATGTTTAAACTTACAATGTTAAAAGCAAACTAATATTTTCTAGTTAGAGCAGTAAAGACATTACATTGATGTCTAATGGAACACTAAGAAAGATACTTTATGAAGGATAAAACAAATTAGATATCGGGTTGTCGATAAGTTAGATGCTAAAGATGATTCCATTACAACACGTTTTAACCCCTTAATTACCAGGACTATTTCATACAACAGAACCAACTTTTGTGTTTATTTCTTTTTTTTTCATTTAGTGTACTCACCCGTTATATTTTTTTGAGCAAGCAGGACTTTTTGTTAAAAAAACAAACAAACAAAAAAAACAACATACAAATGTAAGACATTATTTTTTATGAATAAGATTTAAAAAAAAAGCTCTACCTAAGACTAATTCTCCACAAACTAACCACCACATTAATATTATTTAAAAAGTACAAATAAAAAAATTAGTCCCTTAGAGTGTAAGAGAATAACACTTAAAATAGTATTTTTTTAATCGTGAGTCTTGGGGCCCAGGGAATCACAGTTTTTTTTGTTTTTTTCTTACTGTTCTCTTGTCTGTCTTCAGAAGGAGAGAGACAGAGAACTTAGACAAGCGGCGCCTACAATTGTCATCTTATGGTATCAGTGCATGTTATTCGCTGTGAAAGTGATCAGCTGCACGAAAATGCAGGGGATCTGCTGTAGATTGACCACTCTGGTCATGGAGTGTTCAGCAAGAAGAGATAGCCTGCGATCATTGTGACATGGAACTGTTTTTAACCAATGACATACCAGGTTACGTCATTGGTCCTGTAGGGACAAATTATGACGTACCTGCAGTGGTCGCTAAGGGGTTTAACAGGTAAAGTGAAAAGGTTGGTTTTATGTTGTAGTTAAATTTGTGAGATTTCTCCATAGTCGTCTCTTCACCCATTTTGTTGGCCTTTCATAATGAATAATGAAGTGAGGGATTTGAAACTACAACTCTCATGCAGACTCTCTTTGCATCTCTCCCTTTTAGTGAATAATATGTTTTAAGTGAATAAGCAAAGGAAGGTTTGCCAGGGTGTATAGCGACCTACTCCCCTGGGCTTGTGGGGCTTTTGTCTCAAATATAATTTGATATATTCATTTTTGTATAAAATATGTAGATTACATGTTCTGTCCCAAATTTAACAGTTTTGTCACTTTATTTACTGAACTAGAGTGTAGCTACTTTACTCATAAGGTGTGGTTTGAGATCTTACAGACAGTTTATCACATAAAACCAGGTGTATCTATCATGTATGTTTTCCTTACCATTAGGTAGTGTTAATATTATATCCTACCTCCACACGGCATTGCAAGGTGCAAAATGGTAGTCCATTTTACTATTTAAGTCACCTATTCAGATTCCTATAGACCAGCCAGCACTCAGCGTCTTGTCTCGTGTTTTGTGTATATAGACACATGCAGACATATATCGAGAGTCTCCAGTAGGTATCCAATATGATTGCAATCCCTGCTTATCCATCCACAATTGTTTGGGGTCAAAACAGTGGCAAAATACCAAGTTAGCGATCCCATGCGAAGTGAATGGCAGCTTCTCTCAGGACAATTGGCAGTGCTTCCCAGGAATATTCCTTCGAGGATTACTTAACCTTTCAATTTGGACGGCACAAAGCCAAGCTGATTAATGAACTTTCTGATGGCTGCAGATAAGCGGCTTCTATCCATTTATTCCCTCGGAAAATGATTCCTTTTTGCTATCCCATGCAGCTTTAATCTATATCATAAATTGTGGCGAGTAGATTAAAAACACACAGCCTTGCGTGCACACCCACAGCTAAAGTGTTTATCTAGAGGCAAACTAAAGGAGTTAAATTAAAACTGAACACAATCACCGTGGCCTTTACAGCCTTACATTATATATATATATATATATATATATATATATACATATATATATATATATGTATATATATATATATATATATATATATATATATATGTATATATATGGATGCAGTGTGTATAGTTTGAAGAGGCTTGCTTAGTAATGAATGCTTCTGGTCCACAGGCTTCTTTTGGCTCCTATTATCCAAAGGGGAAAAATGAGTTATGTTATCTGGATGAGTGCAGACACATATGCATCTTCTTTTCTCACTGCATGGGTAGACAAGGTCGATAGCATTACAAGGTATTTGTGGCAGTGCTTGTTTCAGTTTCCAGAGCTGCCAGTTTTCAGCTGGATTTGAATTACAAAAGAAGAAGCTGGCATGAAAATTGAAAGGGGTTTTATCGGCTAGTCTGGAGCCTCGTAGCACATTGCTTATTTATGCAGTCCATCTGCGGCAAGGAGTGTAGAAAAAGCAATACATTTAAGAGAGAGAGAGAGAGAGCGAGCAAAAAAAGAAAGAGACCGAGAGGAAAAAATGTCTAAAACTGTAAATCCGGGGAAATTTTAGTTGGCACATACAAAAATATCTGTGGTGGTGTGTCTGCTTGTGAAGTGATATCATTTAGAAGAGCACGTTGCTGTAAAAGAAGCATTTTTGTTAGTGTATAGTGTGTTACTAGGACTCTATAGGTATCATCCCCCGGGATTAAAAGGAAGCTTGTTGCTAACTCACTTTAAAATTAAAATAGAAGCACGATACATGTGCTCAGAACTACGCAGGCAGACTGCTGGAGTTTAATGCGCTGCCTCCATTTGAATAACATTACTTTTTTTGCATCCTGTATAAAATTAGCCATGGACCAGTGGATAAAAGTCACCACCTTTGGAGAAAATTGGGATGCGTTTTAAGCCATGAAGATTTTGGAGCTCCTAATTTAAATTTATTCCTCGAGTGGATTGCTGCTATCACACTATCTCGCATATATTATTCATTGTTCTGTGTGCGCGGAAGGCAATTTTTTTTTTGTTCCTTTAAGAGAAACTCTTTGTTAATATTTTAGCGTCTCCTTTATTGGAACTGAAAGCTGTGTTTTTTGTTTGTTTTATTCCTGTGTCCTTCTCCTTGATGATATTGGAGCTACCTTAAAGACAGAATGAACAATACAGATTTAAAGCCACTGTGTTTGGACTTGGATTGGTGAAAAATCTGTGCTTTTTTTATAATAATGTATCAATTCATGGAAATGAACAGCACCAATTCCAGTGTTGTAGTTAATCCCAGAGAACAGGGAGACTGGCGTTCAGATAAAGCGGCTGATTCGATTCATTAAAATTATATAATACTTTTCTGCTATAAATTTGGCATCAATTAAATTAGAAAAAAAACAGATTTTGTGTGGTCCTTTCAGAATACTTAGTGAACCAAATCTCCTGGTAACTTCCAAAAAGTGTTTGTCAGTTATACCAAGGGAGACCTTTAGAACATGGCATTAAATTATAAAATTTGAAGTCTGTTTAAATGATTTTGTATTGACTGGAAAAAATAATGGTTAAACTTTGGGAGCTCCGCTGATTTTCCATTTCTTTTACTGTATAATCATGTGCTTTGAATGAATTACTTTAAGCAAGAGTATATTCCAAAATTAGGCATGCAGGGTAGCACCTGATGTCTCTTCATTAGAGGATGCAGGGAAAACTTGTTACTTTCACAGTCTTATTTCACAGTCAGTACATCTATAAGTGGACATTTTATTTATATTGTGGTTTTCGAACCATTCCTTTTACAAGCACTACTTGTAATTAGTGAGTGATTACAAGACTTTCTGCAAAAATGTTGAATTGAAATGGCATTTTAGGGATAAATGGTGGTTATGTTCTAGTTTGCCTTTTTTTTTTTTTAGCTTCTTTATAGGGTTATTTTTAGAATTGTTACATACACACCCATCTCAACATGTATGGGAGTCAATCGTCCTGGCAGGGAAGGGGGGGTGGAAGACTGGTGGGAGCTAATCAGTGGCAGGCAGTTAGCCACCATTGGAAGACCCCTGTGCAACACGGTAAGGGTCATAGCCTCACTGCTCCATTATGGGGAGGGAGTTGTCATTCTACTCGATGACCAGGGTACCCGATGCACAACTTATAACCAGCCTACTAACACTACATAAACCCGTGCCTAACAGCTTCCAGAGTATCCCTTCCTCTAGGCATCCTTCTGAGGGGAAGCAGCGGGATATGACTTCATGTCCCCTTACTCCTCACTGAATATAAGCAGGGAAAGACCCATCTCAAAGCAAGACCTGGTGGCACTTCCCTGAATCAGGCCTAGGACAACAACCCTCAAAAATACACCATTGCTCTGCATGCTGCTGTCTCGTGATATTTAGGCGCCTCATTGCTTACCGCAAACCTTAATTTGTGTCTCTGGGTAGCTGAAACTGAATAATTGAGGATTGCATAGATTCCCACCCAGTGTTTTTAAAAGTAGTGTGTTCAGTGGATACTGTGGTTTATGTCACTGACTAATGAAGCGTTGCTGCTGGCACCTAACTTTTGTATTATCTAATCATGCTTTCCTGAGTCGATAAAATGAACTCCTCGAAAATGTTTGTCTCCTAAATTTGACATTTGTCCAGTTATGATGAGAAACACATATTAGTACCTCTGTCAGTAGGTTTTCATGTGTTAATTTGTGAATTGTAAAATATACTACTATAGTGTGTTATAGAACATTTGTTCGGAAGTCTGCATGATGACATTTGCCTACTGTATAGTCGAGTGAAAAAGAACGTAAACCTTCTCGGAATTCTCTGGTTTTACATATCAGGACATTATAGCAATCATCTGTTCCTTAGCCAGTCTAAAAAATAGGTAAATACAACCTCAAATGAACAACAAAACATGACATATTACAATGTGTCATGATTTTTTCAACAAAAATAAAGCCAAAAGGGAAAAGCCATGTGTAAAAAACTAAGTACACCCTTACTGCTTCCATAGGAATTAAGATGCTAAGTACCAGACAGGTGCTGCTAATCAAATGCCCTTTATTAATTGATTATCAGCAAGTGTGACCACCTCTATAAAAGCCGAAGTTTTAGCAGTTTGCTGGTCTGGGGCATTCAGGTGTTTGTTAACACAATGCCAGGGGGAAAGACATCAGCAGTGATATTAGAGCAGCACTTTTTGCTGTCCATCAATCTGGGCAAGGGTTATAAAGTCATTTTCAAACAATTTAAAGTCCATCATTCTACAGTGAGTAAGATTATTTAAAAGTGGAAAACATTCAAAATGGATGGCAGGAGAAAAGTTGCACAATGTCCTTTGGACAGACAAAACCAAAGTGGAGATGTTTTGCCATAATGCACAGCACCATATTTGGCAAAAACCAAACACAGCATATCAGCACAAACACCTCATTCCAACTGTCAAGCACGGTGGTGGAGGGGTGATGAGTTAGGCTTGTTTTGCAGCCACAGGGCCTGGGAGCTTTGTAGTCATTGAGTCTACTGTAAATTCTTCTGTATACCAAAGTATTCTAGAGTCAAATGTGAGGCCATCTGTCCTACAGCTAAAGCGTGGCCAAAATTAGGTCATGCAACAGGACAATGATCTTGAGCATACCAGCAAAACTACAACAGAATGACTGAAAAAGAAAATAATTGTCTTGCAATGGCCCAGTCAAAGTCCAGACTTCAACATGATAGAAATGCTGTGGCTGTACCTAAAGAGAACTGTGCACAAACAAATGCTCACAAACATCAAAGAACTGAAGCAACATTGTAAAGAAGAATGGGCCACAATTCTTCCACAATGATGTGAGAGGCTGGTAAAGCCATACAGAAAATGATTACTTAATTATTGCTGCTAAAGGTGCTTCTAAGAGCTATTGAATCATAAGGTGTTTTTCACACATGGCTTCTCCATTTTGGCTCACTTTTTGTTGAATAAATCATGACACAGTGTAATATGTCATGTGTTATTGATCATCTGAGGATGTATTTATCTAATTTTTACACCTGCTAAGGAACAGATGATTATGTCTTGAGATGTAAAACCATAGAATTCAAAGAGAGTGTACTTTCTTTTTCACACAACTGTATATGTCTATTCGAAATAGTCACTGAAGAGCTTGGTCTTCAAATCATGTTGCCATTCATTAATATTTTCACAGTAATCATTGCTGGTTTGAAGTCTCTGCAAATGGCAGTTTGTTTAGATAAGGAACAGTTCAAGCTGCCCAGTGCATTCATTTGCATGTAATATTATCAAAAGTCGAACCTCCATGAGGCAGTGTGCTGGCCTTCTCTCTCCTGGTCTTTGTCATGGTGATTCCTCGTAGCGAAGGCCAGTTTCGAGATAATGATTAAGTGTTTTAATGGCATTCATTCATTCCTTACTAACTGCTCAAGCAGAAAAAAGGTTTATGTAAAACGACATTAAAGAAAAAAAATGATTTGTAATCTCGGCATCAGCAGCACTTTCAGGACATTAGGACCTAAATCCTTGGCGTGGTAGGCTTTATCTTATGATATTTACTGAGTTCACTGATGCATGAAAGGGTTTCAGCTATAAAAACAGATTGGGTGGGCTTCTTATAGGTAATGCTATCTACCAGGTCATTATTGTCTATATATATTGATAGTAAAGTAATCTTCAAGATATCAGCCAGCAAATATATATTATTTGCATGTCACAAAACGAAGAAGTGATTTATCCATTATCCATGATGCAATTGTTTTAAGTTCATTATTTTTTTATACTTTATGGAGGTCTTCACATTCTTGGGAATGTCTTACAGTAAATTCAGTATGTTGAAGAGATGTTGTACGGTCAGAAACTGCCATCTTCTTAGTCTTCACT
The DNA here is from genome assembly GCF_027358695.1 of Spea bombifrons. Classification (NCBI taxonomy): domain Eukaryota; kingdom Metazoa; phylum Chordata; class Amphibia; order Anura; family Pelobatidae; genus Spea; species Spea bombifrons. The sequence continues at coordinate 87,660,061 of NC_071087.1, forward strand.
AAGAGATTGTAGACCCTTGAGATCCTGTCATAGGTTTAACAGATGAGATATGAGTCCTAACTTACATACTGTGTTACTATGCTAAAACTAAATGCCTGGGCGTCCAAACTAACCATCCGTAATAAAAGAATAGGCTTTATATACCTCACTCAATAAACCCTTAATATGAGCTTATACCAAAAAGAGGGGAGCTTTTCTCCTCCTGTCAGTGCACCCTTTTTTCTTTAACATTTTGTGTGCTTTAGAAAAAGGTTGGTAGCTACTAGATAAATGGTCTTACAAAGTTAAAAATACGTATACATTCCTTATTTTCTGGTGAGCAGCAAGATGGATTTTTTGTAGGGGTGCACTTGGCCGAAACTGAAAATGACTTCCCACCACATTTAAAAAAAATAAATAAATAACCACACTTTTATTAAAAGTAACACACCAAAATTGGACAAACAAAAACAATATCTATCTATCTATATATATATATATATATAAAATGTATTATTGCAAAACAGTAATGTAATCTAATAAGCTCAAACACCAGTTTACTAACAGCTCTAGGCTTAAACGTGTCACACTGACACCCAAGCACACACACAAGGACAGGTTCTGCCACACCAACACCCAAGCACATACACCAGGACAGGCTCTGCCACACTAACACCCAGACGCACATACCAGAACAAGCTATGCTACACCGGCACCCAAACATATACACACACACACACACACACACACCAGGACAGGCTCTGCCACACCGACACCCAAACACACACACACACACCAGGGCGGGCTCTGCCACACCGACGACAAAAAAAAACCCCACACACCAGGACAGGCTCTGCTACACCGACATCCAAACACACACACACCAGGACAAGCTTTGCCACGCCGGCACATGCATCAGGACAGGTTAAGCTACACAAAGCATAAAAATGCTTTTCACACTGCTGTGTGTTTTCTCCCTTGTGTATTGATACACCAGCCAGGCCCCCTTTAGTATTATTGTACCCCCCCACACACACACAAACCCTTGTTTGTATGTATGTGTATTTGTGCCCCTAGCCAGCCCACTCCTCCGACATGGGCAGCATGGTACAGGCACGCCGGCCGCTTTAAAATCATAAAGCGAGTGGCGGAGACGGTCTTACCGCCTCTTTAAAGCTCACAGCAGCATTGGCTGCAATCTCACAGTTTCCCGGTGGGCCAGTCTAGCCCTGGGTAGATTATTTTCAGCTGTTTTTTATGTCAGCATTTTGTCGATAATGTTGATATTTCGGTGCATCCCTAATTTTTTTTTATTGAGTTCAATGATAATGTCCCATTTGAACCCGATCCTTAAAGACTTCAGTGGGAAGATCAAACCCTCCAGGCTTCAGATGATTTTGGCATCTAGTTATATCCACTCTGGCACCTCCTGGAGCACAAATGGGCAGCCTGACTCCTTCACCCATGTATATAGAAGCACCAGTACATAGAGCTTCAATAAAAAGTCAGTAGGAAAAAGTAAGTGAACCCTTGTCCATACAGAATACATCATTCAAACAGTTACAGGCCTCAGTAGATGTTAAGGTTAATGATTGTTACAGGTCTCAGTAGAAGTTAAGGTTAAGGATTTAACTATGCAGTACTAGTAGTTTCTGTTACATAAGATTTTTTTATGTTTTAAGATTAGAATGTTTTTGCTATTCTGTAAAAATGATCAACAGCTTGGCCTTGGTGATTTTCCTCTCCTGATTCTCTCCTGATTTTTTTCTGATCGTTAGTACTCTTTTTGAGGTAGCGATACGCAGGTCTAGTTACAAAACCTTATATATATGCAGATCTTTGTTTATAATGTGGGGCAGACCGAGAGACTGAAGCTAGACTTCATATCGAGACTGACTGGTATGTTTATTGTTATTTTTTTATGCATTTTATGCTTTAATAGGCATTCTATGTAATACTCTGTTTAATTTTGGATTTCTGTAATTTTTATTATTTTTAAATAAATAATTACTATTTTGAATTCTCAGTCCTTTCTTATAATTGTGCTCACGATTTCATCTATTGAATGTGAGACCTATCCACATGTATAAAATTGAAATTTGGTAACTTATCACTTAGGGTGGAGAATAACCTTTTTAAGACATTACATGGGAGAAAAGGTGTGAACCCATCACAAAACATTCACAGAATGGGTTGGAAAAAGAATGTGAACCTCTTGGCTAATTACTTCAACAAAAGCTAATTGGTGTCAGGAGTTAGCAAACCTGGAGTCCAATGATTGGAGGTGTGTTTTAGAGCTACTCTGACATCAAAAAATACTCAAACATTTGCTATTCTCAAAAAGCATCTGCTGATGTAAACCATGTCACACAAAACATACATCTCAGAAGCAATGTTCCATCTAATTTTTGTTAGTTGGCGTGCGCAGAAAATGTATCTTGTGCAAAAATTTTCACAGAGCAAAAATTTTGTGCGCACAATATCCGCGACACATAAAGTTTCAAAAAAATTATTATTTTTTTCTTTTCTTGGGAAAAACTGTTGTGCGCACAATTTTTGGACGTGTGCACTCTCTAAAAAATCTATGTGCGCGTGCACAAGCGCACAGCTTAGAGGGAACACTGCTCAGAAGACCTATAATCAGTTCACAGGCAAATTGTTTATAAATGGATCCAATTTAAAACTGGGGCTATTTCCCCTATAAATGGACACCCAGCCACGATTACTCCAAGGACATAATGTAGAATGCTCAATGAGGTTAAAAAAAAAATGAACCCTAGATTAACAGCTAGAGGCATGAAGGAATTTTTGGACCTGGTAAACAACTCTTTTCATGAGCGTACCATACCCAAAACATTGAACAGGCATGGAGTCCATGGCAGGACACCATTAAAAGCGATCATGCAGCGTTAACCCCTTCAATGCCTCGATTGTGAATGACACGATCACGGCATTGCAGGGGTTAATATTTGTCCCCACAAGCTTGTGGGGACTAAAAATCAGTCAATGCTGTGCTGTGGAGGCAAGTGACCATGCTTAAATAACCATAGTTCGCATACTGAGAGGCAGAACAATACTTCCTGCCCTGGAAAAGTGAATTCTTATGGTTTAATATGGTTTGCTGTTTTTCTCCTTGACTTTTTTCAAGGTTTCAGCTGGGGCTTTTAGTCCCTGTAGCTCATGCATTTTATTTACCGTTCTGTTTAAGTGTTGTAGAGGTATTTGGTTTAAAAGTAAGTGATTTTTCCATCTCACTGAAGCTGACATCTGTGGTAGAACAGGCACAATTTGTTTCCTTTCTACGTAGCCCATCATTACAAAAGCTGGCAGAAGAGATCAGCATCTTCCAAATTTAAGAGATAACCTAATGTGGAGGAATAATGATGCAAATCATAGTACATGCATAAAATGGATTTCTAATACATGTGTTTTCCTTTTTTTAATTTATAAACTGTATTATATAGATGTATTAAGTAGAATGATTTTTATGACAGATCTATGTTAAGAATTAATAAAACATTTAAGGACAGTAAAATATAAGCATTTTTCAGGCTAAGACTCCTTTATGCTTTTTAGGTAAAACCAGGACCTATCAAGAAATCAAAGCTGAAGTCTGGACAAAAGGATCTTGTATTCTGTTGCAATTGTGCCAGGAAAGGCCACTGCAGCTATGTGAGTTCAAAACATATATATCATTTCTTATCCATTTTCCAAATATTTACAGCCATTTATATTTAATGTATTGCAGCCCTTATGTACACATATAGATTTAAATTTTGTTGGTGGTATAGCTGTAAATATTTGATGGAATTTGTTTTAAATACTGCAACTCTAGATTATCTTTATATATGCATTCAGTAAAACTTCTCCCAGTTGTGCTGTTGTAGACATTCCAATAAGATGTGGAACAGAACCATGTGCTTTCCTGCTCTGTAAAGTGTACCAATGTTATTCTGGTACAAAATTTGACATGGTCGTATTGACATAGCAACTGGTGGAATTATGCATGTGCTTATGGTGATAAGACATGTTTGTATATGACCCCCATTGTGCACCAGTGGGATTTTACAAAATGCATTATCACAGAGTACAATATGAGTATAAGAAAGAAGCAAAGGATATGTATCTGTCATCAATCATATCATTTGCTTTTCTCCTTGATCCACTGTCTATCAACTTCTAATTGTGTAAGTTTAGCATGGTTTAAATGAGCACAACTGGCTCAGTCAGTATATCATTGTTGTGTCAAGAGTGGCCGCAGTATCAAATGAACCTCTATATCTGAAGATGTCACATCAGGAGTTAGTTCCAGTTTATGAATTGTGATAAAACAATGTTTGCTATTTGGCAGGAATGCTCAGAAAAGCGGATGTACAATGGAACCTTTCCCACCTGTCAACTTGTCTTTAGCTATGATCGGGATCATGATATTTTGAAAAGAAACGAGAGGGCAAAAAATAAGATTAAAGGTACTGATTTTTTTGTTTTTCGTTTTTTAATATATAACTGTTGAGTTGACTAGTGGAATATTTTTTTTATTTTATGTTCTAAAGTGCATATGTAGTAGATAGTGAATAATAAGCTCTCTTCAGTCCTGTCATTTTTACCATATGTTTGTTAAAGCATGATTCCCCTTTTCCATAGTTGAAAAACAAGTAGGGTCTTCTTTTAAAATAATATAAGTATATGCAACATAATAATTACTAGACTTGTGCATTCGTATTCGGGCGAACATGAAAACGAAAACTAAGGGTGCATTTCGTTGTTCAGCCCGAGTACCGAACATACGAACATGGCGGCAGCAAAACGTAGACACACAACACGAAGAATGTTCTGAAAAACACCCCTCGTCTTAGAGATCTGACTACAAGACTAAGATCCAGATCCCCCGCAGCGCTGCAGGGGACCTGGATCCTCCTGTCTGCTGCTGACGGGGCTTCTATCATGGAGCATCGGTGTGACATGATCTTCCGGTTCTCCAAAACATACTCAAAAACATATAATGTTGCAGTTATATAATGAGAAAACAAATCTGAATGTTTATTCATATGCTGTATAACCTATATAACCTATATGTTATTATTTTTATGTATGTTTATATATATATATACATATCGTTTTCTGCAGAGCTTCGAGATGTTGGCCTCTTGCCGTTTGAAATAACGAAACCCTACATGGACAAGGAACACAATATGCCACCATCGAAAAAAATGAAGAAAAAACATCTCAAAGAATCCAGACGTCTGCACAGAGAACAACAACAAAAACATACCTCGAAAAAAAAGGCATTTTTAGATATAGTAAAAGAGAGGAAGCTTAATAAAAAAAAGAATGTCCTACATAGTCAAGAGGCAGATCAGGACTTCCCTAGAGGAAATTCAGTGAAGTCTGTTAAGGGCAAAAGAAAACATTTTGATAACTTTTCCGACAAGTTATTCAGCGAATCCAAGAAAAGTAAGTCAGCAGATGGGCTTTTTAAGTCACACAAAAGGATCAGACAGAGGAAGAAGAAAGGCAACCAAAGCACCATAGATGACAGTTTACTTATAATTAAACAAAGGAAGAAGAAATCAAAAAGGAATGTTGACTAGGAACAGTATGCTTACCAAGCCTTAAAGGTTCTATATGTATACCAGATCTACTGTGCTAAGGACCGCTTACATTGAAACATCCATTATTATACTGCTGGTGGGAAGCATACAAATTGAATGCTATTAAATTAAAAGGACCTACAGGTTGTTTTTTAATGTTGGACGCAAAGTGCCTGTCCTTCGCAATTGGACAGTAGCACTTTAGCAAAATGAAAGCTGCCTCAGGTTTTTAGGCACAGTCATGTTTATCTCTCATGAAGAAGACAAAATTCTGATATGCCAAACAAGTGCATCTTTCTACCTACATTTTTTGGGCATTCCCTAATAAAAGAGAGATCATTTGACTTGTTTTGTTATTATATTCTATTGTGTGTGAAGTGATTTAATCAGTATTTTATTTATTCAGTAGCATGCAGTTTGTTTGTGCATTTTTGGGGGGTTGCTTGGAGATAAAGTTAATAAACAGTCTATAATGGGACAGCGGAAATAGTTACCATCTGGTACAATCAATTACTGCAGAAGGTACAGTTATGGACTTTTTCTACTCATTTGGATTTCTTACTTCAAACGTGTTAATAGTAGACATTTCCAAAAAAAAATGGTGCATTGTAAGACTGGACCAAAGTAAGAACGTACAAAAAACAATATGCATATCTGGTAACTTCCCAGCTATCCCTGCTCTGGGGAAACGACTCTCTGGAGGGGCAGCACTAGTGGGGAACATGGGCATGGTGTTGGCTGAATGTGGATGGTGAGTGGTCACAGCCAAATGTTCCTCCCTTACTTGGAAAAAGAAGAAATGGACACAGAGACTCCTGGTCAGTATCGGAGAGTTCCCAGGTGTTATAATATGGCTGTTAACAGCATGATCTAAATAGATTGATCTAGGGATCTACTGTATATAACTATCTATACAAAGCTAGGAAAGGAGTCACATAACCAGTAAATACATTCTGCAAATCCTTTAGATTGTATTTAAATATAATTCTCTAGCGTTATTATTGTGGAGAGAGAAAATAAAGACCATTCCAAAGAACATATGGGATTGATAAGATAAACTATTTTAATTCCTATTGTGTCATGAAATTGTTTCAATCACTTGGAATTTTAAACCATTAATATACGAAAACAGCTTTCTCGAGTAAGTCAGCTTCCACATCTAAGAAAAACAGTAACACCCAGATATCTTCCATTGATAAAGCCACACAATAAGCCTCAAAACATCTCAAGCCCAAGATCTTCGCATGTTTCTGTTTTTTAAAAATCCCAAAAATGGGAAAAATCTTGCCAGAAGTCCATTTGTGCCAGTGTGAAATTAGGCTGGGGTGACCTGTCTAGCAGAATATGGTGCTATTTTACTTGATGTCAAACCCTGCTAGTGGGAGAGAACACAAAGGACTTTGTCCTAGCTGCCAGAAAACCAAATAAGTGGTGGATCATTTTGGTGAATAAAAAGCCCCAGAGAGCAATCATTGTCTGATTCACTGATGCTTTCAAAAACATTCTGGACATCATTCACTGAGAAACTAAATACACAAACACATTTCTGGTCTTAACTTTCTTCTTGTAAAGATCAAGTGTGGTTTCCTTTCAAATTCTGCTTGTTGGAAGGTTGTGGATGAAATGAGTTCGAACCCTATGCTGTGCAACACGCCAGGAGCCTAAATGAGCGAATGAGCAGGTAGACACTCCTACGGTGACGGGTTTCCCATTAGATTTGGTTGAATTTATATCACCATGTTTTCTGAGAAAGATTTTGTATTTAGTTGGGACACTGTTTTACAGATCTCATGGTTTTTATATTTGTTACTGCCTCCTAGGAGTAGCTGCCAAAGACGTTTATGGTGTTCAGCGGAGTTCATGCACAGTCATGAAGACTCACTGCATGCAATGATGAGGTCACAGGTTTTGGTGCGAAATTAAAATCTTAAAAGCTAATCGGTGATGTCTGAAGCAGTATAGTGCTGTGTTTGGGTGAATTGAGTTCTCCCTGCCATTGCTCTACAGCTCCTCAAGCTAACAGTTATCCTGTTTTATAATATTATGTTGTGGGCTATTTCTACACTAGGTCTAGTGGAACCTGTTCTTAATCCAACCATTGTGTTCCTCCTGTGATCAGCCTTTGTCTAATGGCTATAGGAGTAAATCCTGTGCAGCTTGTATTAAGTCTAATTTACATTCAGCCTTTGGGGTCCATTCCAACCCCTCATCTTAGTGGCCTGTCTGTAAAACGTAAATTGAGGGCCAAGGCCTTTGCTAGTCATTATATCTTGCTCATAATGCTATTTACACAAAACCTACCACTCCTAACAATGTTTCTGTTGTCCTCCCACATAACTGCCGACTTGACTCTATTCCCTTGCCTTTCCTACCTTCTTTTTCCAGTGTCCATAGTCATATCTTCACCCATGTTCAACATCTGCCCTTCCACTGGTGTATTCCCACCCTTACTCCAAAATACTCTCATCTCTCCCATTTTAAATAAACTACTGGAGCATTTAACCCACAATTGCCTAGTCCACTTTCCTTGCTTGACCCTTTGCAGTCCAGTTTTCACTACTGAGACAACCCTCACCAAAATTACTAATGATCTCGGTGCTAAAACAAGACAAAATTCGCCTCTCCTTTCTCATCCTCTTGGACCTCTCTGCAGCTGTCAACCCCCAGTTTTCTGCAAACCTTTAATTACTATAGTCAGGGCCGGCCCTACAATGGAGCCGACTGGGGCAATTGCCCCAGGCGGCAGTTTAGAAGGGGCTGCACTTTGCCGCCCCAAGCGTTTTTTTTTGGTTGTTTGTTTTGAAGCGGAGGAGAGAGAGAGAGGCGCCGAGTGGTTTTCGCTTGCCCGCTCGGCGCCCCTCTCTCTCTCCTCTGCGGCGAGTCTCCCTGTTCAGTCCCGGTGCCGGCTTGTAATGATGAGCGCCGGAAGTGGCGTCAATTTCCGTCAAAATCCTAGATCTCTGACCATACTTTCAACATCTATTTTTCTGTCACTTATTCCTCTCCTCTACTGCTTTCTGTTGGTGTGCCTCGGGTCTCATTTATAGGCCCTCTATTCACCTCAGTCTACACCTCCCGTCTTTGAAAACTAATCTCTTCTTTGGTTTCACCTACCAGTCTCCTAAGAACAAAATAATCTACCTTTCCTCTCCTTGCCTCTCCCCCTTTAACTCTCCTTGCATACTTTCTCTGAAATTGCATCATGTACGGCATGACACTGAAGCTTAACATATCAAAGAATTAGTTACGAGTTAAAGCTTCATCTTCTCCATCCCTGCAGTTGAGAATTCCACAATCTAATCAATAGCCTAGACAATAATGACCGTACCTTGGTACTCTCTGGGGTTGTCCCGGGAGAAGCACCCAGGTATTTATTATAACTGAATTTTAATATTTGTTCATTTTCATTCTGTTTAACCCTATGTGCACATTAATTACATTTACAACATGTCTTGATTTGTGTTGGTTTGATAGGGTTAAGTCTGATGTAAACTCCCTAACAATATGTAAATTAATTCGTCTCATACCTAAACATGTTCTGTTTTATCTTCTGTGATGTTTGCAATTCATCCAAGCTAACACAAAACTTAATAGTTCATTATCAGAAAATTACTGGATGCTTTGTCAACCTTGTATTAGGATGGCTGGAAAAGATGTGATATTTAATTTGTTATAAATAAACAATAGAACACAAATATACAAAAGCAATGACATGTAAAAGTCTAGTGGGATTAGTTTCAGAACACTCTTAAAAAATTAGAATATTTAGCAGGTGTCAATTTATGGAACAGCATAAAAGGCAAAGGGGAACTACCAGTAGTTAAAGGCATGTTGTATTTTTCTTAATTCATCTTCATTTCTGTTATTTGCTACTGTCCTCATCCATTGACACACTTGGTCATGTTCAGTGCTGCTTTAGGTGCTTGGTCATTTAACCCTTAGAGGCCAAGTCATGCATTAAAAGAACTCCCCGACTTCAATATTATGAGAGGTTTAACCCTAGTAAGCTTCAACCGCAAGTTAATTTATTAAAATTCAAAGGTCCCATGATAAGATTATCAGTGTTATTGCCTTCATCAGTTAGTGGTCATACTATTATGGCTGATGGGTGTATATGCATTGTTAAAAATCAGGTAAGCCCCTCTGACAGGATAAACTTAAACTTGTCTTCACAGTAAAGGGGACTGATGCCCCACAGAGCCCCACCAACCAAGAAAGCATATTAACCCTTCTATGATCCTTTGGACGTACTTTTACATCCACTAAAAAATGGTTAGGTTAACCATTATGCATATAATAGTATGTACAGACTTTTTTGGCGACGAGAGGGAATCAGGCTGTCTGAACATAGCCTAGACCCTCCTGTTTTAGCAATAGCCAGTATCTGTGGCTCCTTCCTGCCAGCTCTGATAAAATTGCATGATCATTATTACAGTGGATCAGAGAGAGAAGAGGGAGAAATAAAGTTTTCCTTTTCTAAAACATGAAATAATAATCATAGGAACCCCAGTGATTATATATTTACATCATTGGAGTCCACAAGGTACAACAGACGTGTGAGTTTTATGACATTGCATTCTAAATATATAGACATTAATATGGAGTTGGTCATCTGTTTGCAGCTATAAAAGCTTCCAGATTGCTCATTCATCCAGTAGAGCATTTGTGAGGTCAGACATAGATATTGGACAAGAAGGCCTGGCTCGCAATCCCCGTTCCAGTTCATCCCAAAGGTGTTCAATGGGGTTGAGGTCAGGGATCTGTGCGGGCCAGTACACTTCTTTCACGCCAAACTCACCCAATCAGGTAATTATGGACCTAGCTTTGTGCAGTCATGCTGGAATAGAAAAGGGTCTTCCCCAAACTCTTCCCACAAAGTTGGAAATATAGCATTGTCCAAAATGCCTTGGTATGCTGCAGGGTTAATATAAAGTAATTTCGGACAATGCTATGCTTTCAAAGAAGGTTTCTTCCCAGCAGAAATTTAAAGGCTGAGCTGTGTTTCTGGATATTCTGTCCAAGCTCTTTTGACGAAGTACAAATAAACAGGCAATGTTGAGGACCATAGATGCTGTGGTTGGCCAAGGAAACTTAGTGCAAAAGATGAAATACACATCATGCTTATACCCCTTTACAATCAGACGATGTCCAGCCCTGCCATTAGCTCAGCTTTTGGCAGAAAACAGTGGGCTCATGGTAAACCCATCTACTTTCCAGAGGAGTCTGGTGAAAAGTTAACTTCATGGAGGGCTTGTGACCAAAAGCCATACGTGGAAACAAGGCCAAGCAACTCAACTTTTAACAACAAAAAACAGCAACTGGGGAGCAGAAAAATGGCAAAGGGTGCTCTAAACTGAAGATTTTAAATTTCAAATATTTTCCTGCAGCAGGAGGCAGGTTCCCCAAGTTTGTGGCTGCATTTCTGCAAATGGAGTTGGGAATTTGGTCAGAATTATTCGTCTCCTCAATGCTGAGAAGTACAGAAAGATGCTGCACCATCAGGGAGGCATATAATTGCCCCCAAATTTATCCTGCAGCATGACAATGACCACAAACATACAGAAAGTCATTAAGAACTGCGGTTAATTCTCCAAGATGTTTGGAATCTACCTGCTGAGGTTCCTAAAACACTGTGTGTGAGTGTACCTAGAAGAATTGTTGCTGTTTTGAAAGCAAGGGGTGGTCACACCAAATATTTTTGAAAGCATTCTTACGTTACATTATTTTTTTCACACCTGCCTAAAAAGTTTGCGCAGTACCATATATATAATAAAAATAGGGGGAGAAAAAAATGTGCCCCAAAACCCTCTACTCTAGGGAGCACCTACCAAAAGTACTAAGTGAGCAGGGGGGGTCAGTTCACACAGTCATGGTAAAGGTTAGAAAGGATCACCCTACACCCTACATCCATGGGTGTAGGAATCCCTAAAAATCTGGGGGGATAGCATTTTTCCCCATTAGATACCCCCTTCTTTCTCCCATCCTCTTTCCTCACTATCCCCTATCCCACTTTCTCCCTATCTCTTTTTTTTGCCAATAATTGTACAATAATATATAACTTGAAACACTGGTAAAAATAATGTACTTTTAATATATTAAATATAGGAAATAAATAGCTAATCTTTGTAACAAAATTTTTTTTTTTAAATATTGAAAAATTGGACCCCAGGAAAGCATTTCCTTGGGCCCTCCTCCACGCTCCCTAGTATACAATCACTCCCTCCACTCCCACACCCTGCTGTAAGTTTGAGAGATCGTCTCCCCCATAATCACCCCCTGAGTCCTGTTGTTCCCTCATTCACTATGACACACCTCCCTTTTTCCTTCCTCTCTGTAGTTCAGGTATAGATCAAATCAACAACCCATGCAGGTATACAATAACAATGTATGGAAACATAGCATAGCAGGTATACATCAACAGAATAACACACAAACCAAGCTTTGCAGATATAGATCAACTGGAAGTCTAATATAGATAAAACCCCCTAAATTACAGGCATAGAGCACAGGTTGCACACACCAAAAGCCAGCCCTGGCATCTACATTCCCCACATAGAACCTGACCAGCACCCAGATTACACAGATTACAGCCCAGCGTGAGCCAACTTTGTCCCTAAACAGCCCAGCGTGAGCTATCTTTGTCACATAAACACCCTGTCTGTGTCATCTTGGTCCCCAAGGCTCAAACACACTGCATGTGTCATCTTTGCTTTTGACTAAATCACATCCATGATACACATTACCTTAATGCATTCTCACAAATCATTCACACAATTCATCCACACATTCATTCATTCTCTTACTCATTCACACAATTCATCCACATATGAATTCATTAATTATCTCTCATTCTTACTCTTTATTTCAATATTCGTACTACCCCCCTTTCATACTATCTATCCCCCTTTCTCACTATCTACTCCTTCTCACTTTCTACCCCCTCTCACACCTCATTATCTACCCCATCTCCCTTCCCTTCCCATTATATACCCCCTCTCCCTCCCTTCTCACTATCTACTCCCTCCCTTCTCACTATCTGCCCCTTCTCCCTCCCTTCTCAACTTCTGTGGCTGGGAAAGTATTTGAAGGGTTGTTAGCAAAAATTAGCATGGTTTTAGCAAACATAGGTCATGTTAAACTAACTTAATTGCATGCAACGAAGAAGTTAGTAGAAGTGTAGATCAAGGTGTTGTAGTGGATGTGATCTACTTGGATTTTGCCAAGGCGTTTGACACAGTTCCACACAATAGGTTAGTATTCAAACTGAAAGAAATTGGTCTAGATGCAAATTCTTGGGTAGAACATTGGCTTGGTGAGTACAGAGAGTTGTCATAAACCGTAATTTTTCAAGGGTAATTTTTCAAGAGTTCTGTTCCAACCAATTGGGACCAATTTTACTTTATATAAGTTTGTCTCTTTATAAATCAATGGTAAGACCACAACTTGAATATGCTGTGCAATTTTGGGCACCTATTCTAAAGAAGGATATTATAGCACTAGAAAGGGTGCAGAGACGGGCTACAAAATTAATAAAAGGAATTGAAGACCTTAGTTATGAAGAAAGGTTAACAAATTTAAATATGTTTAGTTTAGACGTGGTCACACATTTAGACTGGAAGAAAGGGGATTTAGTCTAAGGCAAAGGAAAGGGTTTTTTTACAGTTAGGACAATAAGGATGTGGAATTCTCTGCCTGCAGAGGAAGTTTTATCAGAGTCTGTATAGATGTTTAAACAGCAACTGGATGAATACTTGCAAAAACATAATATTCAGGGATATAATTTTTCAATTATGGGGAAACAGCTTCTTGATCCAAGGAGAGATCTGAAGGATTTTTTTCCCCTAGTTTGTTGCAAAATTGAAAAAAGCCACAAACTGGGGTTTTTTTGCCTTCTCTTGGACCAACAGCAAATAACAGATATGGGAAAGGCTGAACTTGATGGATGCCTTGTAACTAACAACTAGTTTTAATTAGAGATTAATTATGTGCAAGTGCAAACAAGTAATCATCCCCAGAGTCTCTTTGTCCCCTCATTCACTAAATCACACCTATCTTTTGCTTCCTCTCTGTAGTTCAGGTATAGATCAAATAAACAACACATGTAAACAACATTTGCGTGTATAGCATTGTAGGTATAGATCAACTGGGGATCACATGTAAACTCAGCACTGAAGGTATAGTTCAAATAAACAACACATGGAAACAGCACTGCGGGTATAGATCAACAAAATAAGATATACAAACCCAGGTATACATTAATAATGTATAGAAACATATCATTGGAGATCGCAATAACTGTCAGGATTCCACCCTGCTAGCCCAGATCATGTATGATTACTTTTGCCGTTATGTCCGGCTGCTACCACTAGTGGCCACCCTCTCCCTCTCTCTGCAATGCTCAGGATCAGATTACCAGGTCAGCTGGGTCTGATCACCTGAGTGAAGCCCTGCCTTTATTAACCTGCCCTGCCCTGTAGTCAGGGCCTTTGCATTGAGGTGCATGGACCGCTCTGTTTTGGCCCTGTACTGTGTGCTACCTGCCAGTGCCTGAGCTACCTGCCTGTACCTGAGCTTCCTGCCATCAGCTCACCCAGTGGGCCTCCGGACCAGTCAGCCCTCCCAGTTGGGCTTCCTGCCATCAGCTCACCCAGTGGGCCTCCGGACCTGTCAGCCCTCCCAGTTGGGCTTCCTGCCGTCAGCTCACCCAGTGGGCCTCCGGACCTGTCAGCCCTCCCAGTTGGGCTTCCTGCCGTCAGCTCACCCAGTGGGCCTCCGGACCTGTCAGCCCTCCCAGTTGGGCTTCCTGCCGTCAGCTCACCCAGTGGGCCTCCGTGCCAGTCAGCCCACCCAGTGGGCCTCCGTACCAGTCAGCCCACCCAGTGGGCCTCCGTACCAGTCAGCCCACCCAGTGGGCCTCCGTACCCGTCAGCCCACCCAGTGGGCCTCCGTACCCGTCAGCCCACCCAGTGGGCCTCCGTGCCAGTCAGCCCACCCAGTGGGCCTCCGTGCCAGTCAGCCCACCCAGTGGGCCTCCGTACCAGTCAGCCCACCCAGTGGGCCTGCGTACCCGTCAGCCCTGCCAGTGGGCTTCCTGCCGTCAGCCCACCCAGTGGGCCTCCGTACCAGTCAGCCCTGCCAGTGGGCATCCTGCATAGAGACTACTGCCTTTACTTGCTGGTCATATCACCTGTTACAATACAGTACCTTTCTTCGTATTCTGTTGTGCTGTGTGTTATTTCGCCTGTCCGTACCACATCACTTCCGTCATGCATCGTGGGGTGCAAACAGAACCCCTTGTATCCCCTGCTACTGGGCTCCTACCCGACCTGCTTACCAGGGTCCTGACAGAATGCAAAGGCCAATACAAGGAGTCCGCGGGGATACCTGCAGTACTGGAATTGCTGGCGGAATGTCTTCTCCAGATATGTATATCTGTACGGACTGTTTTAAAACCCGACCATGGTGATACCAAGACAGAGACCAAAAGCAAGAAGGCTCCTAAGAAGAGCTACAAGCGTGAGCCACTCACCAAGGAGGAAAAACAAAGAAGGCAAGTAGATAACCTATGCTATTATTGTGGAGAGACTGGTCATAGGATTTCATATTGTCCATTGAAACCAGCCAAACCATCTGCACCCAATTCAGACAAACCCCGTGCCCAGGAACCTGCCTGTAGAGAGAATGCAGCAAAGCTGGAGCACACCCTGTCGCTTCCCCAGAATGGCGATCCAAGAGTTAACCAACTCCCGGAACCTGAACTACCTACGTCGTCTGAAGTCATGTCAGATGACCTCCAGACCATGTCTGACGACCCTGACTGGCCTGACATGGACGATGCTTCTTCTGAGGCTGCTATAGCGGACGAACCTGAGAACGAGAACACCATGGCTGTTGGTGCGGTTGGGACCACAACTCCCATCACTCACAGGAGTAAGAACGGGAGACTCCAAACCGCAAGACACTCCCTTGGGGCTCCTGGTTATGTCCTAGCAACCAATGGGACAATTGTGCACAGAAAGGAGCTGAAATATTATGAGCAACATCTTCGTGATCAAACAGCTGGTAGGCGTTCCTCCATTCCTGCCTCCACACAGTCCAGTCCCGGTATTAGTCAACAGCACTCAGAGGGATACAGTGTACAGGGGGTATTCCTATCCCCTGGCGAATGCTTGCCTGGTCCGACTTCTGTACTTACCACGACGTTCGCATCTGTGCCACCAGTGGCTAAGGTCCGGAACACCCAGGCCAGCACACCTGAGGCGCTGCCACCAGACCGTGTAGTGGCTTCCAATGGAACTGTCATACGCCGTGAAGATCAGCATGTGTTTGAGGAAGCGCTACGTGCCAGAACTAGGTTGTCCCGCCACAGACGGTGACACTACTGCCATACGCAGTCCTACGAGCACCCAGAGGTTGCTCCTTGCGGTGGGCATATGTCAGGATTCCACCCTGCTAGCCCAGATCATGTATGATTACTTTTGCCGTTATGTCCGGCTGCTACCACTAGTGGCCACCCTCTCCCTCTCTCTGCAATGCTCAGGATCAGATTACCAGGTCAGCTGGGTCTGATCACCTGAGTGAAGCCCTGCCTTTATTAACCTGCCCTGCCCTGTAGTCAGGGCCTTTGCATTGAGGTGCATGGACCGCTCTGTTTTGGCCCTGTACTGTGTGCTACCTGCCAGTGCCTGAGCTACCTGCCTGTACCTGAGCTTCCTGCCATCAGCTCACCCAGTGGGCCTCCGGACCAGTCAGCCCTCCCAGTTGGGCTTCCTGCCATCAGCTCACCCAGTGGGCCTCCGGACCTGTCAGCCCTCCCAGTTGGGCTTCCTGCCGTCAGCTCACCCAGTGGGCCTCCGGACCTGTCAGCCCTCCCAGTTGGGCTTCCTGCCGTCAGCTCACCCAGTGGGCCTCCGGACCTGTCAGCCCTCCCAGTTGGGCTTCCTGCCGTCAGCTCACCCAGTGGGCCTCCGTGCCAGTCAGCCCACCCAGTGGGCCTCCGTGCCAGTCAGCCCACCCAGTGGGCCTCCGTACCAGTCAGCCCACCCAGTGGGCCTGCGTACCCGTCAGCCCTGCCAGTGGGCTTCCTGCCGTCAGCCCACCCAGTGGGCCTCCGTACCAGTCAGCCCTGCCAGTGGGCATCCTGCATAGAGACTACTGCCTTTACTTGCTGGTCATATCACCTGTTACAATACAGTACCTTTCTTCGTATTCTGTTGTGCTGTGTGTTATTTCGCCTGTCCGTACCACATCACTTCCGTCATGCATCGTGGGGTGCAAACAGAACCCCTTGTATCCCCTGCTACTGGGCTCCTACCCGACCTGCTTACCAGGGTCCTGACAATAACACACAAATCTGGCTTTGCAAGTATAGATCAACTGGAAATCACATATAAACTTAATATTTAAGGTATAGATAAAAAAAAAAACTAAATTACAGGCATAGATCACAGGTTGCACACCCCAAAGCCAACCCTGGTGTCCACATAGAACTTGACCAGCATCCAGATTACACACACAAATTACAGCCCAGCCTGAGCCATTTTTGTCCCCAAACAGCCCAGCATAACACATCTTTGTCCCTAAACAGCCTGTCCTGTGCCATCTTTGTCCCATAAACACCCTGCCCATGCTACCTTGGTGCCCAAAGCTCAAACACCCTACTTGTGCCATCTTTGCCTTTCCCCAAATCACTTATACAGCTGTGATACACACAACACTTATATAGTCACTCACTCATTCACTCTGTTGTTTACACAATTCCTTCACACAATTATTCATTCTCTCACTCATTCACACAAATCATTTACAAATATTCATTAATGTATTCTCACAATTCATTCTCACCATTCATCCACACATGAATTCATTAATTGTATCTCATTCACACAATTTATCCACACATTAATGTAGACTCTCACTCATTCATGCAATTCATCCACACATTAATTTATTCATTATCTCCCTCATTCACACAATTCATCCACACATTACTTCATTCATTATCTTACTCATTCTCACTTTCTTTTAAGATTCTTACTACCCCCTTTCTCATGATCTCTCCCCCTTCTCACTATTTACCCCCTCTTCCCCTTCTTACTCTCTACTCTATCTACCTCCTCTCCTCCCCTGCTCACTATCTATCCCCTTCTCACTATATACCCCCTCTCCCCCCCCTTTGCAGTTCACTTACCCTGGTGAAGTCCTGTGGAGGCCTCAGTGGTATGAGTAGAGGAGACCAAGGGGGCTGAGCAGTTGTTGAAAACTTTTTCATGTGCGACCACTCGGCGCCCCTCTCCTCCTCTCTCTGCCGCCTCGGCACGGCCCTAGCCTTGGTGATGGGATGGCCGCATGGCGCCCTGGCCGGCCGCACAGCTCGCACACCCCTAGTCAGGGCAGCGCTGAGGCGGGCGGCAACAGGGAGCGGAGGAGTGCCGAGCGTTTGCTGAAAACTCTTTCATGAGCGACCGCTCGGCGCCCCTCTCTCTCCGCTGCCTGGGTGCAGTACAGCGTTTAGATTAGGGGGGAGCAGGCTGCAGCTGCTGATCCCCTGGGGGGGGATTTTTTCATTATCGGTCCCCCTCATGATTTCCTGGGGGGGATCTTTCCACCCTGCCCCCCGGTTCCTATGCCCATGCCTACATCCCCTATTTAAGTTGTCCCCTTACCCAGAACCCCCTTTCCTTTTGTATTACTTTACAGCCCCTCTTCTTACCCCCACTAACCACCAACGCCCATGGTTGTTAACCAACAGCTTTCTGGGTAAGCCTTGCTCCATCATGCACCCCATTTTGCCTCGTCTTTGCTCCATCTCTGGGGATCTTAAATACCAGTGTGGACGTTGCATTTACATTTTTCTATATGAAAATCTTTTACAAGGGGAGAATTTGACCTGGGATTCCAGTAGCATTTTATTAACTGGTTATTGGCTTTAACAATACTACACTTAAAAAAGCCAATGTGGATGTGTACGTCAATAAAAAATATGCATCCTTGTTTCTTGGCTACAAGTTCATTTTTCTTCTTCTATTGTTTTATTTATTGATTTAATTTTCTATTATGGTTTAAATCTACTGTCACATAAGAACCATGTGCATTTTGGATTGCACTCAAAAGCCTCTTAATGAGCGCTTGAAACCAATTCAAAGCAGAAACGCCTTACTTTAACTACCACTTTCTTGAACCGTCCCTGTCCCTGCATTGCACATTATGTTGATCAGCAACAGTAAAGAATGCCCTTTGGATCAACTTTGATCAGGCTGGGGAACACCAGAGCCTCACTTAGTCACTTGCCAACAGGACAAATCAATTCTAACATGAATTTACAAATTCATTGCATATTAAGGGTAAAACATACACCCTGGTGCACACTCTTACCAGCTAATACAATGTGTGCCTTAGCTTTGGATGGATTTACATTTCCATTTGAGCACAGTTGCATATACACCCCAATTAATTTCAATGAACAGATGTTAAGTAGCAAAAATACCAGCTGGTATTCTCAGGTGGCACCAATTGAAATGCAAACTGTCCTTGATGTGCTCTTCATCAGCTCGCTTTAACCAATGTATTTTCGGTTTCTAATACAAGCATATTCTTATATTTATGCGATGCGTTTTAACGTTACTAGGTACCAGGGTCATGGAGCATATCATCTCCAAAATAAATGTGTACTGTGCACTGAGCAGAAAAGCCAGTCTACATTTTTGCAAAATATTAACTCCCTAGATTATCATCAATATTTATTATAAATGGCAACATATTGATGTACATGGGAACTCCTTGATTTGCCCTGGAGGTTTTGGGTACGGCCAACTGATTACCTGGTGTCTAGGGCAGCCCTTTGATCTCTAGGAGGGGCAAGTTGTATTTAGCCCCACCCACTGTTAAACTGGTCCCACCCACTTTGCCATCCCACTTGTTTCTTACTATGTCCCATTGAGGCTACGCCCATTCATTTCCCCATTTCCGAGACCCAATGTCCACGTATATACAGTATCTCACAAAAATGAGTACGCCCCTCACATTTTTGCCAATATTTTATTATATCTTTTCATGTTATAACACTGAATAAATGTCTGCTACAATGTAAAGCAGTCCGTGTACAGCCTGTATAACAGTGTACATTTGCTGTCCCCTCAAAATAACTCAACACACAGCCATTAATGTCTACACCTTGGCAACAAAAGTGAGTACACCCCTAAGTGAAAATGTCCAAATTGGGCCCAATATTGTCAATATTGACAATAAGTGTCAATATTTTGTGAGGCCTGCACCATTATTTTCCAGCACTGCCTTAACCCTCTTGAGCATGGAGTTCACCAGAGCTTCACAGGTTGCCACTGGAGTGCTCTTCCAGTCCTCCATGATAACATCACGGAGCTGGTGGATGTTAGAGACCTTGCGCTATCCCATCTTCCATTAGAGGATGCCCCAGCTTCTTTAGCGAGGCAGTGGTCGTCTTGGAGGTGTGTTTGGGGTCGTTATCATGTTGGAATACTGCCATGCGGCCCAGTCACCGAAGGGAGGGGATCATGCTCTGCTTCAGTACGTCACAGTACATGTTGGCATTCATGGTTCCCTCAATGAACTGTAGCTCCCCAATGCCGGCAGCACTCATGCAGGCCCAGACCATGACACTCCCACCACCATGATTGACTGTAGGCAAGACACACTTATCTTTGTACTCCTCACCTGGTTGCTGCCACACACGCTTGACACCATCTAAACCAAATAAGGTTATCTTGGTCTCATCGGACCACAGAACATGGTTCCAGTAATCTATCTCCTTAGTCTGCTTGTCTTCAGCAAACTGTTTGCGGGCTTTCTTGTGCATCATCTTTAGAAGAGGCTTCCTTCTGGGACGACCATGGGACGACGGCCATGCAGACCAATTTGATGCAGTGTGCGGCGTATGGTCTGCGTATGGTGATGCAGTGTGCGGCGTGACAGGCTGACCCCCCCACCCTTTCAACCTCTGCAGCAATGCTGTCAGCACTCAAATGTCTATTTCCCAAAGACAACCCAACCATGCTCACGCTCAGTTTCCGGGTCTTGCCAATCTTCTTATAGCTTGAGCCATCTTTATGTAGAGCAACAATTCTTGTTTTCAGATACTCAGAGAGTTCTTTGCCATGAGGTGCCATGTTGAACTGCCATGTTGAACTGCCATGTTGAACTGCCATGTTGAACTGCCATGTTGAACTTTACATTAAGATATGAAATCTGGAGTTCCCTATGTACCACACTATAAAGCCATGATTCACAAGGAAACGCAGACCTCTGTGAACACACAGTGCCTATTGGACACTCAAGTTTTTCGTGCCTGTCCAGTACACTGAAGCTGATTTATGCTGAAAAGCATGACATCATTACAGAGTATCATACATCATCACTCCAGGTGGGAAGGACCTGAGCTGCCAATGAGAGTTGTGTATTCACAGAGATCAGAGAACAAGTTTCCTTGTGAATCAGGACTTTATAGCATTTTTTTTATGTAGGGCAAGGTAGGTTTGAATAACTTTTTTCTTTCCATGCATCCATATATGATGTGTTTACTCCAGTTATCTAATATTAAAATTAGTTGGGTGATCCGAAACATTTTAAGTCTGACAAATATGCAAAAATAGAAGAAGGGAAGGGGTAAATCATTTTTTCCTTCACTGTATTAATCCACAATCCACAATCCACACACACACACGCACACACCTGCAAATACAATATTAGAAAAACATTTTCACTTTTCTTTTTTTTTAGATTAGGGTTGATGTTTTACAACTGCCATGCTCTTTAAAAAAAAAATATTCTTTTGTGGGCATATTTTGAGTTGGTGGGCGCCCTACCAATCCTAAATGAAACATAGACCTTAAAAAATTTCAAGTTTGGAAAAGGCAGTGGGCATATTCCATTTTCTGCCCCATAACCATTAAGAAAAACTACACATGTAGGGTATTTCCAAAATCAAGACACTTACATTATTATATTTTAATGTATTATTTATACTAAATGTTGAACTATACATGATGCGAACACATGAATATATAAATGGCATCAAAAGAAAGCTCTTACTGCCCTTGACAAAACAATATATCATTTGTGTGGGTGCAAAACAATTAAAAAAGTAGACTAATAATGGTTACATTTTTGCATAATGTAAAGATGCCAAAAAGCTCTAGGTTTTTGAGTACAAAATATCCTCAGAAAAGAAGGAGTTACTTAACATTTGTTGTGTAAAGTAGGATCTGCATATTTAAAAGTGAACTGATTATTTGCTGCTTGTAGCTAAACGGGGTATGACATATAATACCTGAGAAACTCTCAGGGTTTTTGCCCCAATCTCAAGGTGACAGGGCAGATTCATTTACTTATATATATATATATATATATATATATATTTTATTATTATTATTATTTTTAAATTATTATTATTATTATTATTTTTACCTTCATTGCAAAGAATAACAAGTATCCTGACAATGCTGGTCTAACCTTATTTAAAAAAAAACAAAAAAAAAAAAAAACAATCAAAAGATATGACTCCACAGTGTTTTGTATACATATATATTTTTTATCTTAAAAGATCTGTCATTCTTCACTCCAGAGATGCCCGTAGTGAGAAGCATGGCTGTCCCAGGAGAAGGGCAGTGTCTCAGGGTCACAGTTGATGTGCACCGCTGGAGAAATCAGAAGCTGCAAACATTGTGTGAATAAATAAACCGAAAAAGCTCATTCTGAGGGTCATAGTCTTGGCTGGTAATCGTGGCTCCCAAGGGCATTTTAAAGCAGTAGGGAACGAGCAGAGAGTCTATAATGTGGTTTTCATGTTAAGATTTTTATAAATGACAAACACCAAACAGAAATTTGCTTATTCAATGTAATCTCCCTTAACCTTCAGT
This sequence comes from Spea bombifrons, assembly GCF_027358695.1. Taxonomy (NCBI): domain Eukaryota; kingdom Metazoa; phylum Chordata; class Amphibia; order Anura; family Pelobatidae; genus Spea; species Spea bombifrons. The sequence continues at coordinate 87,682,523 of NC_071087.1, forward strand.
ACCCTTTCACTTTCTACCGTGGAGTATAATAAAGCACACTGAGGTTTCCAGCCATAATTTAATTCCAGAGTTGGCTATGGCCTGGACATGGTCAAGCACAAATCACTGTTATTCGTTTTTATTAATTCATAATAAATACTCATTCACAACAAGCACTCACCACATAATGTAATATACGAGTGGCATTGGCATATATGGAAATGGTTTTCCAAGGCTGGAGAGAGACAAGGTAATAGTGATATGTAGTTCACTTACCCTTCTTGCACACCCTTCTGTATTAACTGTTTACTTTTTATTTCAGACCACATCATTTCCTACATTCTGATGAAGCCTTTTTTTTTTTTATAGGTGAACCACGTTAGTGTGGCAGCGTGAAGTAGACAGGCTGAACAATTGGCACGTTATATTTTTATTGGATTACATTTATTGGGACTTTCCTCTGGATTTCTTGATTGACTCTAGCAACTCTGATCCCTAGGTGAAGTCATTGAGGACAATCTGGTGGATTTTTCCTTATTTTAATGTAAGGTACTTATGTGCCATTTTGACTATTAAATACTTTATATTTTGTACTGACCCTGTTTTCATATATCCATTCTATAGCTGGACACTGAGACCACTCCTGGGAAGATTATACACAGAGATTCTTGAAGGTCTTATCCCCCCCACGTGAAGATCAAGTTAGGTTCCCCCCCCCCATATTTACTTGTATTACTATTATCATGTGGTGATAGCGCATTTATCAAACCCCTTCTTTTATCTTAGTTGTTATCTAGCTGGAGACACTAGTCTGATAGTTAGTATCAGTTGGCACAGAGAGGTTCCCCTTTGCTTGTACATAATTCCCTATATTTCCATTTTATTGCATACCTATGTCTTCAATTTGTCATGCAGGTTGATTCTACTAAATTCCAGAAGATCCCCTTTCTTGTCCCTGCTTATGGAAACCTTATGACTACAGTCAAAGGTCTGTCAGTGCCCTTATTATATTTTAATTATTAATATTTAATAATATTAATATTAATTTAAAAGTTGGTGGAAATGATGCTTCCTTTCCAGAATGCAGGTTTTGGGGCATTAAGAGGATAGATTGTACTATCAAACAGGTGGGTTTTTAATAGACTTGGGCACCAGGGGGCTCTTCGTGTTCGTCTTCGTGCTCGTCTTTGGGGAAAAAAAATTCTTCATATTCCGCGAATATTCGCCTGTTCCTGTCTTCTCTTCGGGCGAATATTCGTGGACATTCTTCGTGTTCGGTTTTTCTTAGTTTTTTCTGGTTAAGGGGTTAACGCGTACCGCAGCAGCTCTGGCGCCAGGAGTTTAAATGTCCGTATGAGCAACTCTATTGGTCGTCAGCAGTGGGCTGACCAATAGGGTCGCTCGTACAGACTGTTAAACTCCTGGTGCCGTAACTTACCCTGCAGATCCCACTGGCCTCCCTGTTCTATCAGTTAAATGTCCGTACGAACGACCAATAAAGTCGCTTGTACGGACATTTAACTGATAGAACAGGGAGACCAGTGGGATGTGCCGGGTAAGTTGCAGGATTGGGGTTTTAAAAGTCTGTACGAGCGACTCTGTTGGTCGCTCGTACAGACTATTAGGCTCCTGGTGCACTTGTTGCACCTTAAGGGGTTAAGGGGCCGTGCGAGTGAGCCTATTGGTCGCTTGCACGCCCTTTAACCTACGGATTTCCGCTCCCGTTATCTAACGCAGCATCGAAGGGGTTAACGGGTTACAAAGGCCGTGCGAGTGAGCCTATTGGTCACCTGTAGGCGACCAATAGGCTCATTCGCACTGCCTTGTAACCCATGGCGGCGAACCTGCGGATTTCCACTTCCGTGAACTGCCACGATGCCAAGGTAAGTTAGAAGGGGGGGAGGCTGGTAGACGAAGACGAAGACGATCACGATGATCTTTGTGGTGTGTGTCTTCGTCTTCGCCTACGTTTTACCGCCGCTGTCTTCTCTTCGGCGTGTCTTCGGAACGAACACAAAAACGTACTCTTCGTGTTCGTTTTCATGTTCGCCCGAAGACGAATGCACAAGTCTAGTTTTTAATGGTCGCTTGAAGCAGAAAAATAGGGAATTCTACTAAGTAGGTGTCGCGCTAGGGAAATTCTGGATTTGGGAGTCAAGAGAAATAAGAGCCAAGGAGAAATGCAGGTTGAGAGGCTGTGGCTCTAAGCACAGTGGGGGTAAAACAAGGACAATGTTGAGACATGACATGCTAACCAGAAAACATTAAAGTGTTGTGTTATTCTGTAAATGTGCCTCAGTTTTATTTTGGATATTTCAAACTAACACTTCATTAGACATGTCAATTACCGAACTGCAGTTAATTTGGACACTGTTAAATAACCCATCAAATAAAAATCTGACCATGTACAAGTAAGTGATACAAACAGCTAATTAGTGGATTGTCTTGTCAGAATTTTTCATGGCTTAGTGTGAACCGAGATAAATTATTTAGTACACTGGCACTTGGCTGTATGCCACCAGGATCATACACAGCAGCGATACTACTAACACTCTTGTTAACACTATGCTGAGAGCATGCATGTGAGTGTGTGTGTTTGAATGTGCGCCTATGAATATCTAGTATATTTGTGTGTGTATACACAGTGGCATATTCTGGCCTTAGGTGACCACCAAACTAAGCCAGATGGCTTCAGTGAGCAACTGTTCGGTGGCCCCATTTAAGTTATGGGGGTTTGCGTGAAGCTAGCATAGTCTTCTTAGCACTATAATTAACACAGAGTTAGAATCCCAGGATAAGATGTCTCTTTGCAGCAATAAGGACATTGGCGATGGATGGGCAGTTGGAGGCACTATACTGGGTCAGGCCTACGGCAGCACTGATGAAAAATGTTTCTCTGTGTATAAATACAAGTAGTATTTATAACGTTCTTTCACTTCCCACAAAAAAAGAACACACTATAATAAAATAACAATCACATAGTTTAAATAGAATTTCTTTGTCTTCAAATGTATTAAGTATCTTGGTTTGTTAGTCATTCATTAGTTCCTACAATGAAGGTAATTATTAAGTTGCTGGTTCTGGTACTTGGATTGCTTCCTCCACTTAAGCCATGGTCTTCGAACATTGTCTATCTTCTATTCCATTTGCAAGCGATTGAGACAATTGTGATGACTGAGTAGTGGGCTCAGTGGATCTTTTTTTTATAACATTGTGGAAAATCACTGTCTTTCTCCATGTCATGTATTATTATGTAATTGGTCCTGGACACAAACGATGCCTTCATCCATGTAAACAAAATATCTCTTTGGATGAGACGCACTTCAATGAGTCAACAGTACAATTATTAGCATTTTTAATGGTTTGAACTAAGTGTTAGACCTGGTCGTTCACAGTCAGATGATAGGGTGGCACAGTTATGACCTTCCCTAGCACATGAGAGATGGACTTGAGCCAAGCAAACCCGACAGGTAAGTGTGTCTTCCAAATGTTATGGCTTGTAAAGACAATATGGCAAGTAATCAAAAGTTCCACTCTATAATCAGAGGTCCATAGAGATCTGAGGCACATGTAGTGACAGGGATGAGCCGAGACTCAGCAGCGCCTAGGTGGAGGATATTTTTGGATCATTTGTGATGTCCCACTAATTTAATTTAGTGATCCATCACTAACTGCTGCAATACTGGTTTATTGTGTACAGTAGAACAGCTACCTGGGCAGTATTTCTTTGTGGCTCCACACAACTCACACACATACATACTAAAGTGCAAACTCACTCTAAAACCAACATACACCTTACACCCATGGCACCTTCCTCAGCACACCCCAATGTTTATGGTTTTGACACTAAAATCATAGGACTGAGAAGTTCCAGAGTCACCATGCTCTCTATAGTGCTCTCATGAAGTACATATGATCATTTATAGTAATAATCATCACAATCAAACAGTAGTATATTGATGTCAAACCATAGGGATATCTTTGGTCTAAGAGTGGTCCTGTCCACGAGGAAGCTATTTTGCAGTGGAAACAAATCACACACTATCCTCAATGTTTTTTGTCTATTATTGGCCAGCAGATAGAACTTCTTGCTTGTGCCTTCATTAAAACAAACATTGAGTGATCCCTATGTAACAACTATAATAACTTTGCTCCTGAAGTGGTAGGCACCACTATCCGATCTACTTACTTCAGCAATGGTATGGTGGTCATTTCTAAGCTACGGTCAATCTAGGAAAGTAAATCCTTGCATACTACAGTTTGAAATAGGAATAGTGATATTTCCATGATACCTATAAATTATGCATTTAATATACTAATTGTATGCTCCCAGGAATAGCATATATTGCTGTAATTGAGTTGCTGTGAACATGGAAATGTATTTTGCTGGGCTAAAAATTGCAAACATTTCCCTGGAAATAATTTTGTTCAGCTTCAGTAAGAGACAGTGATTTCAAAGGTAGTTGAGAGCCCAGCGCACCCAGGCCATATGGTGAAGCATCACATACTAGCACTTTTTTTGTAGGTCTTAATGAACCAACACACGGGATTAACTGTTTACCTTCGTAGAAAGCTTGTTTGCAATGTTTAGACCATGATGATTTTGCTCTTGTGTCAGAGTTGGTGTAACGGTCACACAGAACGTTCCAAATCTCACAACTGTCAGTGCATGACGTTTGTGAGCGGACTTTCGGAGCTCAAACATTAGGCCCTAGTGTAAGCTGGTTACTCCAGCGGAGGTAGCAGGCTTTGCCACACCGCAAGCAGACGCAGCCAAGGGGGAGAAACTACCTTTACCATTGGGGGCATTTTGGCCATAGCAAGGAAGCGAACTGGCAGAGAAGAGATGCTGGCACCACCACCAACAGCATTGGAAATGGAAAAGGTGAATGAGTAGGTAATTGGTGACCCACTCACCTGTTTCACCCCAGGGCAAAGCATCCAAGGTAGCAGGCGTTGCCACACCGCAAGCAGACACAGCCAGGGGGGGGAAAACTACCTTTACCATTTGGGAAAATTAACTTTCCAAGCTAAGAGCTGGGTACCCCAACTTGGGCAGATTGAATTTAAGAAAGGCAATCTGCTCCATCAGATGAGGTGCCATGCGTAAGTATGCGAAAGTATATTTCCAGTCATACAAAACACGCGCTCACTTTAAACAGTGGTTGGCGGACATGATAGAAGCTGCTGCGCAACCCATGAGAGTGCAGGCCACATACTCCTCTTTTCATCCCAGTAGCTTAGAGGGGCAACATTAGGCGCAGAAGGAACTTCACAGAGGTAAAGTTTGACCATTTCAGTAGCACTACTCTCCTTTCTGCTGCTAGCTCTGTCATTGGGACCAACTATACTTCCAAGTGCCTCTTCCCAAAACCCAGCTCCTCCACTCAGCTGTATTGTGCTGATTGCGGCACTGCTGCTGATGCAAAACAGCATCGCAGGGATTAACGGATAGAGTTGCTTGCACAATAGAGTCGCTTGCACGGCCCTTTAACTCCTGACGGGGAACATGGCCTGTCTCCCCGCTCCAAGAGTTAAAGGTCCATAAGAACGACTTTATTGGTTGCTTGCATGACCCTGTATGGCAGGCAGCTCCTCTGCCATTGGTTGATGTCAGACGAGCCCCATGCCAGCGACCAATAGAGTCGCTCGTACAGACTTTTAAAATCCTGGTGCTGCAACTTGGCCGGGGAGTTAAAGGTCCGTACGAACGACCAATAGATGTAGGGTAGGGTTAAAGACTGCTGGTTACTCTATAATAGAGCTAGTGATCAGCAGTCTTTGTACAGACTTATATATTTAACCCTACCCTACATCTATAAAACAGGCTTTTTTACATCAAAATCACAACTGGAAATGGCTAGCCTAGAAAGACTGGCTAAGACAATACTGAATAATTCAGGGCACTGCCCCAAGCCTGACCTCTACTAGGATCCATAAAACATAACTATACGACTAGCATCTATCATGCTAAGCACCAGGATATAACATTATATCCTCATTTGCGCCGCAGGGTAACGTTACTATGGAGGCTATGTGGGACTACAGAAGAGAAATGGTGCACCGTGGAGCCTGAATGTCCAATAGTGCAATCTGCATCCATCTCTACAGCAGAGGGGCTGGCGCCCTGCTAGACCCAGTCATGAACACGCCACTGTAAGCTTGCAAGAGCTGGGCTCTCTTTTGTACTGGTATCTCTTAACACGTGTCAATGTTATTGTATCTTGTCAGTTTTAATATGATTGCTAAATTTCACTATCCCTTTATTGTAATTGTGCTAAGGAATCTGCTTGCACATAAATAAATGTAATGTAAGGGTTGGACTGTGAATCAACTAGACACACGTGACACAGGATACACACGAGACACATGTGAACAGGAATATACTTTCCTTAATATGAACTTCCTTGTGCACCTAAACAAAACTGTTTAAACCTGTGCAGTGTGGTGCCCGATGTATACAATCGATGCAGAAAAAAACAGTCTATACATTAAAAAAAAAAAAAAAAAAAAAAAAACATGCGCTCATTCCCTGTTTTGCATTTGTTTGTGTTCACAGATATGGTTAAGCTGGAGGAACTTCTGAGTCTGTGGACTCTACTCTTTCATGTTCAAAGGCCATTTAGAAAGTGCCTTTTAAAGCAAAATGTTGACTGTATTCATATTTAAATACAATAAAAGCATGTGTAAACATACTTTAAAAAAAAAAAAAAAAAAAAAGATCACTGGATGCAGCTACTACAAGGAGTATGTGATTGTTTGAATCAAACAGTAATGCACAAATGACCCATGCCAAAATGGATGGAAATTAAATCTTAATCTGTACAATAAACACATACATGTTCCAAAATAAGTAGCCGACCGCTCCAAAGAGTCTTAGATTCCTACATTCATAAAATGTAAAGGAAAAAAACACTAGGTTGTGTACAAACACCCTGGAAAAAATATATCTGTGTTACAGCGGTTGAGTTCTCTCAGAAGCATTCTGAGAGTCATAAGAGGAAAAATCACTGGTTGAATGATCATTATCTCTAACGATTGAAATATAAGCCATTGAGACAGGTGACATAGAGGAGGCAGTCTGAACTATAGGATCCAAGGTATCTGCAGTAACTGACTGCATGGTAGCGTGGTTGCTAGGCAACGCCTGTTGCAGCATCTGCACAGGAAATTTAGTAGGACTCCTCCTGTTTTTGAAGAATCTTGGAGACGCGTGCTCTCGGTTGATTTGCACTCTCATATCAGCTTTGTGGACAGTTCGAATGTGCTTCTTCATGTTACTGGGGTGCCTGCAGCCCTTACCGCAGATCTGAGGAAACAAAACAAGGTAGCAGGAATCATGGATATTGCCAAAATAAAGGGAATATTTTAAGACTTAAGTTCACAAATGCACACAAACGGAAACAAAGTTGTTTTAAAGACTCCTCAAATGAGTTTTTTTTGTCAATCAAAGGCAGGCTCAACTCGAGAATCTACAATTATGGGCCTCTCTACTCTGCCCATTTTTTCCTCCATTTTTATGTTCAGGATAGCCTTGGGTCTGTCCAATGCAAATCTCTTCTGTACACAGAAATCGAGGGGCTCAATACAGATACAATGCCTGGACCTTCATCCCCCCTGCCATCAGCCGATGCCATGTCCATCCCGCTGTCCCACCCATCGCTCCATGTTAAGATTCTTCCAAAAGCACAAATTATGAAAACAGGGGCGAGCCTAGGAGACTCTACATGTTAGTGCAATATCTTATCATTTTAGACAATTGTATGCTTCAAAACTTTGTAGCACCAGTTTGGGGAAGGTCCTTTCCTGTCCCAGCATCACTGTGTCCCAATGCACAAAGCAAGGTTTTAAAGACATTGTTGGATGAGTTTGGTGTGGAAGAACTTGACCGATCACACAGAACCCCATCGAACACCTTTGGGATGATCTGGAACAGAGATTCTGACTTTTCAACCAGAATCAGTGCCTCTCAAATCTTGTGCAAATTCTTTCCACAAGAGTGGATATTTTTATAGCTGCAAAAGCAGATGCCAACTACATATTGATGCCCATGATCAATTAGCCTTTTGAAATTAAACTTGGATTAGCGAACACAATGTGCCATTGGAACACAGGAGTGATAAAGAGCCTCTATACGCGTATGAAGATATTCCATTAAAAATACACTGTTTTCAGCTACAATAGTCATTCACAACAGCTGCACTGTATTCTCATCCATTTCATGTTATTTTAATGGACAAAATGTAATTTATTTTCAAAACAAGGAAATTTCTAAGTGACCCCACACTTTTGAACAGTGGTGAACATAACATTTCTGTGGTGCTCGTGTTTAGCTGTAATTTTCTTCTTTCTCATTTACTAAATCCACACAAGTTATCTATTGTTTTTTTTTCAGGACAAGAAGGGCTTTTTTTATTGTATCATTTAATTTACTATAAAAATAAAAGTATAAAATATGGTGAATATGTTAGAAAAAATGACTTTTTCCTGCTTTTGCTTGAATAATTTTTTAATCATCTATATAAGCTAATGAAAAACCTGAAAAACAGCTTCTACTATTTGTCTTGAGTTTAGAAATACCCAATGTTTTTATGTTTTGGGGTTTGTTTGTTTTTTTGCATAAGTTATAGGGCAACAAGTACAAGTAGTGTTTTGCCATTTTCCCTAATCCGGGAATATATTTTTGAAAACCCCAGAGTATTTCAAATTGCTGGAATTTTAACCCTTTGCAGTCACCAATGCCACTACCAGCGGTAGTCAAAGTTTGGGGTAGTAATTATTTTGTGTTTTTTTCCCACACAAATTGTAATTTTGGCATACATTTTCTGCTCCTGGTATACGTCACAACAGCCCAATATGTGTTCAGCAACATCTCCCGAGTACAGTTATACTCCCATGCATGGGTTTGTTGGGTTGTTTGGGGGGACATTTGGGAAGTGTGCATTTTTCAAATTGGAATTTTGACATGTGGTCATCCTGCCCCCATGTGTTATTTCGGACATCTTTAAAGCTGGTCAATTCATTTTACCCCATCAAACCATATATGCTTGAAAACTAGACACCCCAGGGTATTTCAAATGCTGGTGTGTTAACCCTTTCCATGCACTAATTTAACCACTAGCCTTTGTCAAACTTTGTAGTAGTAATTTTTTCACTTCAGGTATGAAATTACTGCTTCTGGAATATGTCACTGTCAAACAACATCCCAATATGTGTTCGGCAACATCTCTTGAGTACAGTGATACCCCCCATGGATGGCTTTGTCAGGTTATTTGGGAGGTAAAAGGCCAGCTTTGCAAGATGTGCATTTTTTTATGGAATTTGGACATCTGGTCAGTATGTGCCCATGTCCTATATTTGGGACATTTTTGAATATGGCTAATTTGTTTTACACCATCAAATCACACATTTTTTAAAACCAGACACCCCATGGGCATTTAATATGCAAGTATTTTAAGTCTTTCCATGCGAGAATTTTTGGTAACATATAGTGCTAATTTTGGGACCTTTATATATATATTATTTTTTTAGAACTTGTGAACATATAGCGCTAATTTTAGGGCTTGCTCATAAAGATAAGCTTTTTTATATATATATATATATATATATATATATTTTTTTTTTTTTTTTTTTTTCATTTAGTTGGAACTGCAAGGTTCAGCAATAGGGCATTATTTTTCCATGTCGTAATTTTTGTGATTAGAAAGCTGGGCTCCATTGACTTACATTGTTGAATGCAGTACCTGCAGGAGGCCCAGAGTTCTCAGGATGGTCTGGAAAGAGCTTCTTGGAATCTTGCTTATTTTTCACTTCAGCAACACCGTTTAAGCTCCTTTAAATCAGGTGTCAAGTGGCATACAATATATGGCAGGTATTGACATCTGGAGGAGAGGCCACACAAGGTGTGACGTGGCTGGCAGGTCAGTTGCCGTGAAGGGGTTAAACAATGTGCAGTTAATACTTTATTGGTAAAACACAACGCATATGAATGATTTCTTTATTTTCACATACATACAATCACTGCATCTAGCTAGCCAGCCCTTAGCTTCGCTACTCACTTTGCATCGATATGGTAGCTCTCCTGTATGAGTCCAAGTGTGTCTCTTCAGTTCAGAGATACGGTGGAATGACTGTACACAGAAGTCACACTTAAATTTCTTCACTCCACTATGAAAAAGGAAAGAAAAAATATAAGATATGTATTATTGCATTTTTACATTGTATAATTGTATCTATATACATCCATCTATTATATGCAGTGCTGGACAACTCCGGGAGCCAAAAGTCATTTGTCTTTTATTTTTACTGTTGATGCCTTCTTTTTTACACTTTTTTTTACACATCTATCCACTGAGAAATAAGAAACGGTGAAACACACAAGATAAAGTCTCTGATTTAAATGGGGAAAGAAGTTTTCTATATTTTTGTTTCTAAATTATTGTATCTGGCTTTAGGATTGTTGAGTGCCTTGTATTTCGGCCCATTTTATGACTGTATTTAGCCTAGTTGAGGACTACCAGTAATTAATTACTGGTGGGGAAAATCCTACCGAACTGATGCTAAGGCAAGACCAAATCTCGACTGCAACAAATGTTGCCCATGCATACATTTTTAGGGGAAGAATGCTGAGCATAAACAAATTAGTAGTAGTTGAAATAAATATGCTACAAAATGTTTTGGTAATCAGTATACAAATGTCATTATCTGAAACTGAACTAATCATTAGACCATAAGTATTGCCCATGCGTTGTGTTAACATTTTAACACGCTATATTTTTATGTACCTGCAAAATATTTTGTGGCTCTTATAATACTTCACAGCTTGGCCGCAAAATTCACAGAGTTGCAGCAATGGGGGTTTTCCAGTGCCTGCTTCTATGTGTTTCACTCGGACATGTTGGGTGAGATCGTCTGCAAGAAAAAAAGAAAAAAAATTACAAATTCAGCCATAAATTGTAATTATGTTTCAATTATACAGTGTGATCTTGTTTCCCTAAAAACATGATGTTATTTTACATCGAAAAAGATAATAAAAGCCAGGAAATAATAGCAGTATCAGGTAGGGAATCAAATAATTTTTAAGTTGGAGAAATATGCAAACACGCTAACATGACCATTTCTCAATCTTTGAATTATAATGATGAAGGACATTCAGACTTCACAGACAACATTGCAAAATTTTGAAAATAACAGACAAGGACAGCTAAGAATAAACAATGAAAGCTTATTCTATTTAAAGTCCTTTTGGTAGCTCTGTCTATCCTACATATCTCACACTTGACATATCGTCATACACCAACTTGCTTTCTAAGTTCCAACTGCAAAATAAACAGACTTTTTGCGGGTTGGAGGACACCATGACATCATTTTCATATGATTACATAGTTACCATTAGACAACATAGCGTCACCTTGGGCCTAGGTCCTCTACCTCCACTCCAACAAAAGGGAGCTTTTGCGTCAAAGATAATAAAAATAATAACAATCGTAATAAAAAAAAATATAATGTAAGTCCCATAGTTAACAATGATAATCGAAGTGTCAAAGTGTGATGCACAATAATGGACCCATGTAACAATAGTGGCAAAATAAAGTGGCTGAAAGGATGCCAAAAGGCATAACGTTACCCCAGGAGCATTAACTCTTGAGTGTATTGTGCTTTCAGTCATTCTGGGTCAATCTGTGGTACAACCGGCTTGCCCTAAAGTCGAACCAATGGAATGCAGGTCTGTTCTGTTCGAGTGTTTTTTTGCAATACACTGTTTTTATTGCTTTTGCAGACTGAAGGAGGTATCTATCTTTTATATACCTTTATAGGTAACCCTGTGCTATGTAACAAGTAGGCGTCTAGCTCAATGGGAATATTTGATGCAAGAAAGGCATGCTTGATTGTTTTCTTAAGACTATAAAAAATGACACTGTATAACAGGATATATGATGCAGAAAGACCGAGCAAAGCTGGCGTACCTGGTGCAGAATAAGGATGGGGTAGGGGTTATAGTGTAGTAATAAAAAATATTCCGAAAAATAAACTGATGTATAACAAACAATAGTTCCATGTGAAAAATTGGGGTTTTTTTTAGCATTGTACCTGAATGTGTCACTCAGTTCTGTTCCAGGCTATATTTTACCTCTCTGGGAATGCAAACAATAGCTTTTTTCTGTGATATGGGAAGGGGTTGTCAAGTAACTCCCATGAGAGCCCAATGTCAGGACAGAGAGAAGTGAATTCGCGTGAAGCCCCCCCCACCCCCTTTAACAATTCACACAGAAGATTCTTTACTGTGCCAAACAAGATTGCCCCGTAAAGCACATTAAAAGACTTGCATTCAACTGAGTAGAATATCCCATGCAGTTGACAAATGGACTGGGGAGGGGAAGGTAGTCTCTTTGTTTTCTTGACTAAATGATGTCTGTAACAAAAATCCTTTATAGTTCTAATTAAAATTCACCCTTTCACCTACCAAATGTTCTTCTAAGACATCTGCAGTAGTCAGATGAACTCCGACACTAAACATCTTGACAGCCTGTAATTGGCTTTTTTTGCAATGCAAAATTATTATTAACTTCTCAGTTCATTACCAAAGCAAATTTAATTCTTAAATATAGCAAAAGCGGACTGCGTATAACAATGAATTATTGTTTAAATAGGCAAGGAAAAAATAGATTACACTGTGACAGATGTGGGAAAATAAATAGTCTTTAACCTGGACAATATTTGACTGTGTCTAATTGCCCTTTGCCATGTAAAGTCAAGCTGCCTTTTCTAGACAGTAAAACCATTCTGCATCCTGGGAATTTTTTATACCGAGGACGAGTGCAAAGACATTAAATCAAAATAGGAGTGAATTTAAGAGGGTGCCTAACACATTACCACAAATGTTTATTCATTTTATGTCAAATCATATCTAGGATGGCAGAGATGAAATGCTTGCCTGACGTTAAACGTAGTAACGTACATAATTATAGATTCACTATCAGAACTATAAATTGTAATGCAGAATATTATCCAGAATTCCGTTTTATGAACCCATTACTGTACTTCTATGCACTCCGGGTATGAACAGGTCTGCCAGGTCTAACTTTACTGGTGCCAACGTCATTGGCCCCATCTTATTTGTATTGCAGGGAACAATATATCACAGGTATGGCCTTTGGCTTTACAGTCATGCTTTTCTATCTTCCCTCCTTCCATCTCAACTCCACTACCTGAATTCTTTATCACCATTAACAACACGACTATCTCTCCTACTAACCAGGCCCCATGACTTGGGGTCATCCTTGACTCAAACCTCTCCTTCATCCCTCACATTCAGTCCCTCCCCAGATCCTGCTGCTTGCACCTAAAAAACATCTCTCGGATCGGCCCATTCCTTACCCAAGAATCCACAAAAACTCTGGTTCATTCACTTATTTCTCGTCTTGGCTACTGCAACACTCTTCTGGTTGGTATTCCACTGTCTAGAGTAGACTCTCTCCTCTGCATTCTGTCCTAAATGCTGCTAGGCTTATCTTCCTTGCACACCGCTCCTCTTCTGCATCCCCACTCTGTGAAATCCTCTACTGGCTCCCTATTACCTTTAGAATTAAATTTAAAATCCTTGTACTAACATATAAGGCCCTCCATAATACGGTTCCTCCATACATTTCTGCCCTCATAAGCAAATACTCTCCTACTCGATCCCCACGTTCTTCCCATGGACTAAGGCTCTCCTCCTGACTTATCACCTCTTCCATTTCCCATTTACAAGATTTCACTCGGGCTGCCCCATATCTCAGGAATCTACTTCCACCGAACCTTCAGCATTCACCCTCCCTCCCAACGTTCAAGAAACATCTGAAAACTCACTTCTTCAGAGAAGCCGCACCATCTTAGATGCTAGAACTTCCTTGTCACTGATACAACCACCACACTACCTCTCACCCTTTGTCTGTGCCTTATGTTTGTCACCCCATTCCCTCAAGATCGTAAGCTTGCGAGCAGGGCTCTCTCCACCAAATGTATCGGTTTGTCTTAGTCTGTCAATTCTCGTCTTGTCATACCCCTTGAATATATGTATTGTATTAAGCGCTGCGTAGATTGTAAATTGTTGGCGCTATATAAATAAAAGATAATAATAATAATAACAAGGAACAGATATACAGCAGAACATAATACCTTTCACAGACAATATATCAATGAAAAATACCTGCTCCCTCAAAACATAAGCTTCAAACATTGTGATGACATATGCTGAGATTTGTGACTCATAAAAATCAATACAATACCAATCAGTTGCAGTGCTGCTAAACTTCAATGCTCAAGGTGCGATATCCAAAATCTGTGGCTTGTCTGTGGCCCTCAAGGACTGGAGATTAGCACCACTGAGCTTTCCCATTGAGGTATAAGCTTTATTATGTATCAGTAAGTAAAATAAAACGCTACATAGTGGAGTTGATGAGTGAGTTCAATTCTGTGACCTTCTTCTGCAAGCAGCACTCTATGTAATGTATAATGATATTAGGGAGATCAAACTCTCCTGCAAATGCTCAGGTTATGTATCTTTATAAACGCCAACAATAAATGAAACGCTGGACAACTAGAGGCTTATGCACAAAAAAGTGCATTTATTTTCCTGGTTTTTTTTTTTAATCTACATTACCCACAACTGTTCGATGTTTGTGATCAATCTGATTTACTGCGCTGAGCTGCACTAACAATGGCCATGCTTCACCTAATGATACAGCATGTACTTGAATAATTAATACCTTACTCCAAAGAGTACAGTATCAGGTGTATGTATACTCACTTTTCACCTTGTATGCTTTATCACAAAGTCTACATTTGTGAGGTCTGGCATCTGAGTGGTAAGCAACGTGATCATGTAATTTTTTCAGGGTACTTAGCTCCTTTCCGCACTGCTCGCACTGATAGAACTTCTTGTCAAGGTGGCTGGTCTGGTGCAAAGCAAGCTGACAGCTAGAATAAGACAGGCTTTATTATAAAACTGCAGAAAACAATGATCCATTAGTACTCTTTTATCTAATGATCATGGGTATCAGGGCAGGTGCCAATTATTTCTAAATCAATCTCATTATCGACTGACAGCTAAAATAATTATTTGTTCAGGGTACATTACACAAATCAGACATGCATATATACAAGGTGATGTTCCACTTAAGCAAAACATTAAGCTCTCTTGTTTGATAAGCAACTAAACCTCAGCATATATTTATACTTTCCTCTTCATATATTAAAAGACAGAAACCTTTATACATTAAATGTTTTCAGTTTCCATAGCAACAACCTATCAGTAGCTGCTTCACATGAAAGTTAAGAATTTGTCAAAACGTATTTTTCCGTTCCTCATGCCAAAACATCCAAAACATTGTACACACATTGTACTAGAGCAGTTGCGATGCAAACAAATATATGGGTAAAAAATATCTCTTGCATTCTCACCTATAATTGAACTGTTTTTCACAGAAACTGCAAGGAAGCAAATTCACCCCAGGATCATCTTGATGATTAAGATATTCTGAATAAGTCAACAGAAGATCACATCTGTCACATTTGTGTACCAGTTCTGCATGGTTTTCATCCTCGACCACTCTGTCTACCGCCTTGCTTCCTTGCAGTCCAGTAACAGTTGGATACACTGTAGCTTTTACTCTCTCTTCATGCATTCCAAAGTCATTAAGCCCACGAGTTTCCAAACTATCAGGGGTGTCTGGCTCATCACATAAGTTAATGCAGATATCAGCAGCCTCATCATCTGCTTCTTCTGAAGATCCATCATTGTGAATCGTGATAGGCATCTGTCTGGAAAACCCTGGTTTAATGAAGGAATTCTCCCTGGGTCCATCCACGGGACTTCTTCTACCCACCCTTCCACTTTTAGGGACTGGTTTGTTAATTAAGAAGCTTTGGTTCCTGACAAGGTTGTCTCTGAAAAATGTAGGTCTCTTAAGCATTTTGCCTTTGTCTTTGAGCTGGAGGATCGGCTCAAACCTTCTCCTTTCTTCATTGAAGATGGAGTTGTTCTCATCAACTCCATCATCCCTGTTTGTCTTCAACTGCTGCCTCTCAATGTCTGACTCGTGGCCAGGGACGTCGTTATCATCATCCGGGATACAAATTTCCTCCTTTGGAGCACTTGTTTGTGGGCTGATAGATGCACTGATAACTTGAGCTGTAAGAGGCAAGTTGACTTGCAGGATATGTGCAGCCTGCATGAAGTCTTGAACATGACAAGTGGGGATTTTGTAAGAGTAAATAAAGTCCAAAAGATGACTAAAGCCTTCCAAACTAACACTGTCAAGCACCAAGAACTGCTGTTGCTCATTTCTGCTAAGTGCTGCATAGAAGTATTCACTGCATGCTGAAAGGACATTTTTGTGGGCAAGAAATATTTTACCTTCGACCATCAAAGATACATCACAGAAAAGTCCCATTGACTTCTGTTCACTCAGCTTCTGAAGAACAGACCAACCGTGAGCCTCAGGAGACATTGAATCCATCCTGAATAACTAGTAATAGAGAAAGTCAGTTGTAAAAAAAAAAACAAGGCCTATTATGCATAAAAAAAATCTCAAATCTCAATTTAGAGCTAGCATTGTTATACTTACAAGTTCCAACATAATAGAGGTGTATATTTTCTTTTGTCCTGTTTCACTTATTACAAAACTTCTGAGTAATAAATTATCAATTAAAATTTAATTTTGAATTAGTCAAAATAGATCTCTGATCAGGGCCATTCTAGTTAGGAGGAACTAAATCAAAGTGAGCACCACTTTAAACCCCAGAAAAACTAACTTTTAATTTAGTTCAGAACAAACTATACACTTTCACCTATGAACTGCACAAACTATAGATACCTAGACATAACTTACGTTTGTGTGGTATGACTATTACCACGTTCTCTGTTCTCCTTTTTTATGACTCAAGTACAATCTTTATCTTGGCTGCTCTGTGGTTGCTATCAACATGCAGCAGTCACTAGGGGACATGTTCCTGTTCATCCAATCCAGAAGTGTTTCCTTCCATGTTACCTTCCAAAAGCCTTCATTACCAAGCTGGCCCTTGAAGAAGCCAACTGCTACACAGGTGAAACGCGCATTTGGCATCCAAACAATGTGCTTTGGTGGTCAGGTGGAGTGAGCTATTGGTGTCTACTGTTGGTGTCACCCAGTGCAGTAACTCATGGTGTCACACTCATAAACTTTCTCCCATACCTGAACAAACTTCAGAGAGACAGACTCCTTCCAAACCTCACATCGCTGATGTCTATTTGGCACGTTTTTGTAAGTCTTCTCTAGGAGTGGTCACCAGAGGAGAGTGGTTTTGGGTGTCACCCCTGCTGATGGTGTCACCTGGTGCAGTCCGCACCTGCCACACCCCACCTAGTGAAATAACTGCCTTTCTTTATATCACTATGGAGTAATTACCTTTTCATTTGTGGTGCATGGTTTCATTTGATTTAATTTGTTTTATATGGAACAGCCCTGATCAGATATTTATTTTAACAAATTAACACCTTAAGGATAGAGCTGTTTTTTATTTTTTGTACCCATTGTGACAATGGCTTTTTTTTAACATTTCTGCAGTGCAGTGTTAAGCTGTAATTTTCTTCTTTCTCATTTACTGTACCCACACAAATTATAGATTTTGTTTCTTTAGATTCATTTAGTTTGATCATATCCTATAAGTTACAATAAGAAAAAGTGGTGAAAAAAAAAAAATGTTTTTCTGAGTTTTATTTGAAGAAACCTTTACTCATCTACAAAAGCTAATGAAAAAAATGCTAAATTATAATATTTGGCCTGAGTTTAGAAATACATAATCTTTTAAGTAGTTTTGCTTTTTTGCAAGTTACCGGGCAATAAGTACAAGTAAATGAAAAGAAACAATAAATAACCCCGCGCTCTTTGTGGTGGCTAATCCACAAGTGTGAGTGGATAATAAAAATACATACACAACAAATCTTTGAAGTGCTGGAAGAAACTCAAATGGATCTAAATATATATTTTTTTTAAAATAGAACGTAAATACTATATAGTGTAGTAAGTAGATAAATGTGGAGGATATAAATACCGTATTGGCTCGGATATAGGCCGCCCCCGTATATAGGCCGCACCCTAAAAGTTTGGTGCTTTTTTAAAGAAAAAGTTTTTTTCTTTAAAAAAGCACCAAAAACATGCTGCCACTCTGTCCTCTCCCCCCCCCGAGATATGCTGCCACTCTGTCCTCTCCCCCCCCCGAGATATGCTGCCACTCTGTCCTCTCCCCCCCCGAGATATGCTGCCACTCTGTCGCTCCCCCCCCCGAGATATGCTGCCACTCTGTCCCCCCCCGAGATATGCTGCCACTCTGTCCCCCACCCCCCGACTTACCAGAGCAGACTCCCGGGTGTCTTGAGGGGCCGGAGGGGGACATCTATGCACATCGTGTATACAACTCCCGGTGCCAGCACTCAGCGGAAGTGCCGGCACCGAAAGTTGTATACGCGATGTGCATAGATGTCTTCCGCCGGCCCTGCAAGACACCCGGGAGTCTGCTCTGGTAAGTCGGGGGGGGGGATGTAAAATGCATCATGTGAAGGTCCACGCGATGCGCTTAGACAACCTCCCGTGCCGGTACTCCCCCCGTGGAAAGTGCTGGCAGGGGAGGCTGTCTGAGCGTATCAGACAGTAGGATGCAGGTCCCCTGCACCGCTGCGGGGGATCTGTATCCTGACTCCGCTGCCTGCCTGGCGCCCGGGACTGCATGTCCCGG
Organism: Spea bombifrons; assembly: GCF_027358695.1. Taxonomy (NCBI): domain Eukaryota; kingdom Metazoa; phylum Chordata; class Amphibia; order Anura; family Pelobatidae; genus Spea; species Spea bombifrons. The sequence continues at coordinate 87,701,255 of NC_071087.1, forward strand.
GCGTCGGGCGCTAGACCCCGAATATAGGCCGCACCCCCACTTTAAAGACTTAAAGTGGGGGAAAAAAGTGCGGCCTATATTCGGGCCAATACGGTACAATGACAGCCCCTTACATGATATAGGGCATAGAATAGCCCTTTAAGAAGGATTTGTGTTCTTCTACTGCAGGTGTGTTCTTTAAAAAGCCCTCCTTGGAGTGACTATTTACGTGGAGTAAATGCAGCCACTGGGGACTGAGATCTGCCTTTAGCAGGACCCTGCTATATGGATTAGTTATACGGTCGCAGTAAAAAAAATGTGGAATCTCCAATGTAAGATAAAAAAAAACTTTACTTATTATCGAATAAATATTTTTCTACTTACCTTGCGGCTTTCTGTCTTCTACATATATTGCCTTGAGGGAGTCCATATCCAAGAAGAACACAGATCGTTCTATGCCCTATATCATGTAAGGAGCTGCACTTCAAAGATTTGTTGTGTATGTATTTTTTTATTATTCATTCACACACATGGATTAGCCACCACACAGAGTGCGCAGTTATTTATTGTTTCTTTTCATTTTCTTGGTCACTAAAGAAAGTGAGGTCTGGTTTTATAACACACAGCACTGGCACATTTGTCTTTATTATTGGTTTCTTTTATACTAGTGCATCACTTTATTTCTAGCAAGTAGCATATTGCTATTTCAAAACCATTTTTTTTCAAATCTGGTCATATTGCCCCCATGTGCTATTTAGGACATCTCTGAAACTGGTCAGTTCAATTTACCCCCTATCAAACCATACATATTTCAAAACTAGATTTTGACATGTTGAAAATTCGGCCCGATGCCCTATTTGGGAGATCTTTCAACCCAGCCAATTCAACTTACCAAATCAAATCACAAATGGATATTTCAAATGCTGATATTTTAACTCTTTCTATGCACTCATTTTAGCACCAGCCCTTGTCCAAGTTTGCAGTAGTAACTTTTTTTGTGTTTTTTCCCCACACACATTCTACTTTAGGTATCAATTTACAGCTCCTGGTATGCATCACTGTCAAACACCATCCCAATATGTGTTGAACAACATCTCCTAAATACATTGATAACCCCCATGGGTTTGTCTGGTTATTTGGAAGGTAAAAGGCCACCTTTGTGAAGTGTGCAATTTATTGGTATTTCAACATCTGCACCCATGTCCTATTTTGGGGACATCTTTAAGCCCAGCCAATTCAATTTACCCCATCAAATCATAATTTTTTTAAAACTAGACACCTCATGGGCATTAAAAATGACAGTATTTTATAGGGCTGAAACTAATCGATAAAATCGATAGTAACGGAGTAAGGTGAGTAATGGAGGCTGTCTGTGCACATTGTGCAGACCCCCACCGGCTGACAGAGAATCGAGGTCTCCTGCAGAGGATCATCCTCTCTGTCAGCTGGTGGGGGTCTGCACGATGTGCACAGACAGCCTCCGTTACTGCCCTTCACTTACGCTGAGGCGTCTATGAAGCTGCAGTGAAAGTGCCTGTCAGCAACGGAGGTTCACAAAACACTAGGGAGTCGGGAGAGAGGCAGAGTGGTGTATGGGAGGGGGGAGGAGTCAGAGGGGTATATGGGAGCCACCCTCCCATACACCACTCTGGCTCCTCCCCCTCCCATACACCACTCTACCTCTCTACCCGGCTCCCTGGTGTCTTGTGAACCTCCGTTGCTGACAGGAGGCAGAGTGGTGTATGGGAGGGGGGAGGAGGCAGAGTGGTGTATGGGAGGGGGGAGGAGGCAGAGTGGTGTATGCGAGGGGGGAGGAGGCAGAGTGGTGTATGGGAGGGGGAGGAGCCAGAGTGGTGTATGGGAGGGGGAGGAGCCAGAGTGGTGTATGGGAGGGGGAAGAGGCAGAGTGGAGTATGGGAGGGGGTATAATGAATTTCAGAGTGGCATATCTGGGGCAGGCAGAGTGGTGAATCACGGAGTATAATGAATTTCAGGGTGGTGCAGGGCATTTATGGGGGGCGGAGTGGCATATCAGGGGGCACAGTGGCATATAGGGAGGTATAAGGCATAAATGGGGGCGAGTGGTATATTGGAAGTTATAAGGCATATCGATATTAGGCATATCAGGGGGGCATAAGACATATCTGGGGGTAAAAGGTATATTAGGGGGCTCAGTTGCATATCACTGGCATATAAGGAGTATAAGGCATATTGGGGGGCACAGTGGCATATTGGGGGCACAGTGACATATCAGGGGGCTCAGTGGAATCTCTGGCATATAGGAGGTATAAGGCATATATGGGGGCAGAGTGGCAAGCTCGGGGTCAGATGTGCATAACTGGGGGCAGTTTTGTAAATAAAAGAAAATATAAACAAGGCTTTTTTCTCACAGTTTTTATTAAATATGAAAAATAGTTAACATATGAATTAATATTTACTAATAACTTTGTATTAAAACCTAGTTTGAGAAACACTGTGTTTGGGTTCTTGTAGCTTTTATTATTATTAAAATAAGAAGGTGAATAGAGAGAGAGAGAGGCCATTGCGATAAAGAGATGAAAGTGTAAATTGTACGTTTTTTTAATACATTATTTTAAATTTAAAAAAATTGCCTTTTTTTATCCGATTAATCGAAAAAATAATCGGCCAACTAATCGATTATTAAAATAATCCTTAGTTGCAGCCCTAGTATTTTAACTCTTTCCATGTGACAATTTTTGTGAAGATATAGCATTAAATTTAGGACTTGCTCATAAAAAAATCTTTATATATTCATATTGCTTTTACATTTTGTTGGAACTGGATGGTTCCTCTGATGGTGAAATCAGTGGGGAATTATTTTTACATGATATTTTCTTATCTTTATTTCACTTATTTTACTAATCACATTGTGATTAGTAAACTGGGCTCCATTAACTTGCATGGTTGAATGCACTACACTCTTGAGAACATGTTTTTTAAAGGGCGTCGCCATCTTGCGAGAGGCAAATTCTCCCGGAGCGATCACAGTGTGTCCTGGTGTGGGTTCTTGGTGGACATTGACGTCCGGGGGATGGGCCACACAGGGCCCCTGCTGCAGATCTCTGTGTTGCTGAATGCCTCAACATCGAGGCATTACACCAACACTGTTTAGGAGAAAAAAGCGATTTAAAAGTTTAGCGTCATTGTGTGTCAGGCATGTCAATTGCTGTCATGGGATTAAAGAAACATAGGTATTCATTAGCCTCCATGTTTGGGAACAGCTTCCAAACTAACAATTTCCATCTTGTCACTCCAGGGTTGGATCCAGACCCTGATCTCAGGAGAGGCACTCACACAACTAGACACAATTCATAGGTACACTGACACTCAACACAAACGCAACACACACATTTACTCCTACCAACATACCTAGAAACACAAACCACCAACACTGACACACACGCACAAAGAAACTCATATAAACACACTCATTCAGAGGCACACACGAACACACCCAAACCGACACACTAACACAACTAGACACGGTTCATATGTACACAGACAACACACACATTCACTCCTACCAACATATCCAGAAACACAAACCACCAACACTGACACACACGCACACAGAAACTCATTTAAACACACTCATTCAGAGACACACACGAACACACCCATCCCGACACACTAACACAACTAGGCACTCAACAAACAAAACTAAAATACACAGACACATGCATCCTCAAACATTACCATACCCAGAGACTTGCAGTCACACACACTAACAAACCCAGACACATGCAGTCACATACTCAGACACTAACACAACCAGACAATAACATACATATCCTGTAACGTATCCAGACACCCACACTAACCACACTAACCCCCACACAGAAATATACTCAGACACACACAGAAACAGACACAAACTAATACACCTACACACAAACACGCATTCAAACATACAGTCACCAGTACAATCGCTCACAGCCCCACTATAGAAGAATATACAGCCCACCCCCTCTATGGTCCGATTATTCTCGCCACTGATTGGCTGTTTACGTGCCTCAAATAATGAAACAATCACATAAAAGGTTTCATTAAAGCACAGACACCACAAGGACATGCATGTATCCCTCTTTAGCCATGTGAAATGATGGGACATATGTTCTACACATGTAATCTATTCCCATCCCTCACTAGGCTCATACACAACCATGTATTTTGGTAAAAAGAAATATAAATATGTGCATTAATGTTTATATGTGCAGCACGTGTTGAATGCATGCATAACACAACGCATACATAATAAAAGCAATAACACATGCATACTGTATGCCTGGCACTGGAGGTATGCCAACTGCAGTCTTACATGAAAGAGTAAAGTAAATTACCACAACTACGCAGTCAGCTATCTGAACGCTCATGAGGCATACTGGCGTACACATCGTACAATATGTTACTTACTCACCTCTCGTCTGTCCACAGCTGATGAAGCCTCGATTTCAATGCAAGGTTTGGCGTGACGTCATCCACAACCGAGCCCGTCGCGTTGCTTCTTTAACAAGAGCTACATAAAGTTTGTTGAAAAAAAAGAGAAAGTCTGGCCTTTCTTTGCAGACTGAAAATGAGTTCTAATCACAAGAGTCCCCTCTGGCATTCATTTTTCTTGGTCGCCAAACTTATTGTGCCTATTCGTGTCACATAAAACTGAAGCTAATTTAAAAAAAATACTTTACGCAAAAAGAGATACGTGGTTCTGTCGAAGAGTTTACTATTTTTATAGCGATGTTTAGTTGTGTATTTTGTCTCTAGTGGTTTAAAGCTCAGAACACCTCGAACAGTCCTGCGCAGACAGTCAGCAATCGTAGAGCGGCGTTAAATCTGACCATTTTCCTCGCTCGGATCGTAGTTAGTGGCCGCCATTTTGGTACACCCTTGTCCAGTTGCGAGGAACCCCAGTACTGGATATTAGCAATCTGCAATAATTAGGAAACCGATACGGTGAGGAGTCTGTGTGGTATAAGCTTCCAGAGCTGTGCTGAGAACAGGCATATATATATATATATATATAGGCAGGTATATATACATATGTAGTATATATATACATATGTAGTATATATACCTATGTAGTGTATATATATATATATATATATATATATATATTTGCATTAGAAAATATAAGGGAGGAATTTGGTTAAAATGTTTAATGCAGACAGATGATATATATATATATATATATATATATATATATATTCTGTATAATGGCTTATTTTGATGGGATTGTGATGTGTGTTCTTTATGTTGTTAGGCTTGTGTTGATACAGAAGTGGCACAGATTGTGTGAAAGGCTATTAGTCTGCTGCACACACACTGATGGACTCACTGCAACTTTCTAGCTGGCCTGTAGAGTCAGATTTGTTCCAGTGACATGACGTTAATCCTCACATAACAGGGTTATCGCCATCATCATTTGTGTTGTAGTTGATGCTTTCTATTTTCTCATTAGTTTGTGATGGTCCATTATAGAACATCTTGTTTGATATGGTATAAGTATGAGCCAACAATGTGTCCATGTATAGATACAAAAATCCCTTTTTTTGTGTAATGTATATTTAGTGTTCTTAATTGTTCCTTTTGTGTAGCATCATAGTAAGTGGCTTTAAAATGTTACATTACCCAGTGATTTAAATACCTTCTTTATGCAGAATAATAGAGAGACGTTCCTTTTGCGCAAACCGGGTTATTCTGGTTCAAATTAGAAGCAATCAATAAAGAATGGGGAGGAAAAAAAGGTTGGTTTCAACTCACTGCCCTTATCATTCATTAGGAAAGACCAACATTGGCAAGTTTCTCCCTCAAAAAGGGCTAAGCTGGGCCGGCCAAGTTCCTCAAGCAACAGAAGATCACTGGATATGGACCGTCATAATGTATAATTACATCAACAGCTTCCTGCCTATTGAACATTATACAGGGCCAGCTCAGCCCTCCTTACTGGGGAAGTTGCCAATGTTGACCCTTCATAATGAATAGTGAAACAAGGAAAACCACTGCAGATCCCCTCTTTAGTGAATAGACCGAAACGCATGCTGTTTTTTGTTTACAAAATGCTGTTTTATGCAGGAAACAACATTAATGTTTTGATTATTATTAGAGAATTCACTAGTATTTTATTTCCCCCATAACTCGAAGACATCGGTAAGATCTCCCCAGCACTGTGAACATTTGTCCTACTAAGTACGTGTTGGTTTGTGCCACTTGCGATTGCTTTGACAAGCGCTGTCATACTTCAGATATTTCCAAGCTAAAGGTTGTTGCGTAGATAGACGGACAACACGCCAAATACTGACCCCTCTTGTAAGGATTGGCGTAGCTGACAAAAGCTCGTCAAAGAGAGGATGTGACTGATTGGGGGTGACATTCAAGACAAAGTCTCTTTCTTTTTTATTTATTTTTTTTACTTTTTTTTTTCTTAAGTATACATGCATACAAAAGGTATATGTTTACAACTAAAAAAAAGTGGCTTACTAGTATACAAAAATTCACTTTGGCAGAAAAAGGGGGTATAACTGCATTGAAATCATTCCACTAAGGGTATATAAAGCCTATCAAGCCTATACGTTCTCAAAATAAATATGTTTTTGCTGTTGTGTAATTTTATCTTTTTTTAATCTTTGTTTTTTTAGGCTTTTTTTTTATATGGCATTTTAAAATGCCTGTATGTGCCGCCATAAATTGCACCAGCCGGCAGACCCGTGGATGTGGAAAATCGTTTCATCGGTAAGTATGACCAAGCAACTTAAGTAGGATGTCTACTGTTACTTGTTTATATCTAGTATGTTGTACAATCCAGCAAATCAGACAAAGGCAAAAACCAAAAAAAAGGAATTTACGTTCAAGAGAAGTACGCCCTTCCTTTAAAATCATAGAAATACATAAAACATTATAATTATTAGTAATAGACACAAACCCTATATGTTGAACAGCTGAACAGTTACCTAATTTATGTTCAGCAGCATCTCCTCATTACAGTTATACCACATACATATTTATTTAATGTTCCAGGGGGCCACATCCATCTTTTACATATCTTTAATACTATTGGCTTAAGGGGTTTAGGGTTAGAGTTGTTTTTTTTATTATTATTATTTGGTTTTTTTTTTACATGTAGCAGTAGAGCTAAGGAGATCTTTAAAATATATATACACATTTTTTAATTTAAACTTTTTTTCTGCACTGTTCCTAGTGCAGTATGGCTCGAAATCCCTTAGGGACTTTTCATACATCACTGGGCTTCCGATAAATGTTATTTATTTATTTTTTTAGATTTCATTTTTACCTTCCATTTTTTTTTCTCCTTTTTTTTTTTTTTTTTTTTTTTTTTGAAAGGGGAGAAACGTTGTTTCTCGCTCTCCTCCTTCTGATGTCTGTGCTGATCACACTGTGATCAGCGTTGGTTTTAGCACAGCCACTGTCTTGTTCCAGTGTTAAAAATAAGTTGAAAACAACTGTTAACAATGTTTGTAATGTATATGTGTATATATTTTTTTTTTATTTCATTTGTTGTGCTATTTAGAGTTCGCAATTTAAATTAACGTCTCACTCTTCTTTTATATCCTATTTTTTCAACAAACTGGGCTGTTGTGCTTTCTATAGATTTTTTTTGTTTAAGCTTTTATTCTTGCTCCTAGGTTTCCACATGGGCGACCAGATGTTTTGAAGAAATGGGTTCTGAATATGAGACGTGACAAGTATAAACCCTCCTCAAAGGCAGTGCTATGTTCGGATCATTTTGAAGAACTCTGCTTTGACAGGACGGGTCAGACGATACGATTGCGGATAGATGCTGTGCCGACGGTGTTTAGCTTACCAGGAAAAGGGATGAAGGTACCTCATCATTTCTCTTGAGATGTCGTCAAACTTCCATGGAACTGTGATTATTTTGTACTACTTTCTAACAGGCGCATTTCAACTTATTTTTGGTTTTGGTTTCAGGAGAGGAAATCATCTGCTCATGTTTTTCAAAATACGGATAGCAAACCCTTATTCTTGTCCACCCCTCCGCCTGAAGAGCAGTGTATACCAGTACCTAATGAGAAAAGCATAACGGAAGAGCATGACTATTGTATCACGGACAGTCCAAAGACCTTGAAAAAGAGGCTGGATGAAGCCCTGAGCAGCCTTCACTGTGTGAAAAGGAGGCTGAAGATCACCCAGCAAAAGTTCAGGAGGCTAAAATTCAAGGTTCAGTCCCTAGAATTAAATGGGTATCCTGTGTAACAAAATGGACTTATCATGGCTGTTACCTTTTAATATATCATGTATGTTTGTATAATTCAGTGTTTTGATACTTTGCTTTAACCTTATCGGTATATATATATATATAAGATGAGCCCTCCACCCCAACTCCTGTGTGTGTGTTTATGTATGTATGGTGGTATATATACATACACTCCTGTGTGTGTGTGTTTATGTATGTATGGTGATGAGATATATCTCTAAGAAAGTAAGGAGGTCCCCAGATTTGAAAGTGGCAATCATGTTTGTTTTTTTTTAATGTATAGGCTATTAAGAGCACACGTTTTTCTTCTTTTCTGGAGCCCTAAGAGCTCTTTAACTGCGATGCCTGCCAAAATCATTGATTTTTCCAACCACTGTATTAGCAATCACAAAACCTTCAAGAGCTTAAGAAATAATATGTCCACGTTAAGGAAAATGCTCATTAAATATGATGATTTTGTTTGCTATATTATCTGTCTTACTGGGAGTGACTGTTTCTTTTTTTCCTCTTAACTATGTGTTCATTCAATAACCGTCTACAGGCCTCTTGCACGTAGTGGAAAGCCATACTTGAGGATTTATGATTCAGAGGGAGACTGGGTTTGTTTTCCCTATCAGTTCCAAGAATACAGTGGGGTAGAGCACTTTTAGAATAGTGTGTACTGGGTCCAGAACAAAAGTAGCATCATCTGGCCAAGAGTACCATAAAATCTCAGATATGCTATACGCACCACGTATAATACATATGCTTAATTATTATTATACATACTAAGTTTAGAAGACTTAGTTATATTACTTTGTATTTGTGTTTAGTACACACCTTTGCTTCAAGAGGGGACTTAATGTGAGATTTTACAGTAATAACCAAAGCCATGTTACACAAGGGTTAACAGTAATTAATTAATTGTAGATTTTATCTAGATTGCAATTAATCCTATATTAAAAAAACACCCAAATATTAGATAAGGGTTTACCTTATATGTTTGGGATTTATCCAGTCCTGCTTTTGTTACATGTATTTCATCCTGTTTAAAATAACTATTACGCATATACAGTCGTGTGAAAAAGAAAGTACACCCTCTTTGAATGATAAAGCCAAATGGAGAAGGCATTGTGTGAAAAACTAAGTACTCCTCGGCTGCTTTCATATAAATGAAGATTCTAAGTAGCAGACAGGTTCTGCTAAACAAACGCCCCTGATTGAATTGAAAGTTTTAGCAGTTTGCTGGTGTGGCGCGGTCAGGTGTGTGTTAATACAATGCCAAGGAGGAAAGACATCAGCAATGATCTTGGAGAAGCTATTGTTACTGCCCATCAATCTGGGAAGGGCTATAAAGTCTATCATTCTACAGCGAGAAAGATTTTTCAAAAGTGAAAACATTCGAGACAGTTGCCAATCTTCCCAGGAGTGGACATCCCAGCTAATACACCCCAGGAGTTACATCTCAGATTCTACAGGCCTCAATTAGAATGTTAAAGTTCATGACAGTACAATTAGAAAAAGATCTCACGAGTGTGGTTTGTTTGAAAGGATTGCCAGGGGAAGCCTGTTCTCTCTCAAAAGAACATAACATCATGGCTTAGGTTTGCAAAGTTGCATCTAAACACACCACAAGACTTCTGGAACACACTTCTGGACAGACGAGACTAAAGTGGAGATGTTTGGCCATAATGCACAGCGCCACGTTTGGCAAAAACCAAACACAGCATATCAGCAAAAACACTTCATACCAACTGTCCAGCCCAAATCAGTACCCCTCCACCACCATGCTTGTTTTGCACCACAGGACTTTGCTTTCATTGAGTTAACCGTGACAACTAAAGCTCGTCTGAGACTGGGTCATGCAACAGGACAACGATCCCGAGCACACCAGCAAATCTACAACAGAACGGCTGAAAAAAATAATAATCAAGGTGTTGCAATGGCCCAGTCAAAGTCCAGACCTCAACGCGATTGAAATGCTGTGGCGGTACCTAAAGAGAGCTGTGCATAAACTAATGCCCGCAAACCTTAATTAAATGAAGCAACATTATAAAGAAGACTGGGTCATAATTCCTCCAGAACTATGTGAGAGATTGATAAAGTCATACAGAAAACAATTCTACAAGCTATTGATTCATAAGGTGTGCTTAGTGTTATTTTTGTTGAATAAATCATTGTGTAATACGTCATGTGTTGTTCATCTGAGGTTGTATTTACCTAATTCTTAGACCTGATAAGGAGCAGATGATGTTATGTCCTGAGATGTAAAACCATAGAGTTCAAAGAGGGTGTACTTTCTTTTTCACACGACTGTAGAAGAGTCATCACTGCGATGTGAACACAACATTTGTATATATGTGTGTATATGACAATAAAAAAAAGGTCAACAAAACCACGAGCTTGTTTTCAATTTTGACATTTTGTACAGAATTGTATGGCTATGCGTTGGATTCCAGCGGGAGCTAAAAAACCGGCTAAGTGAATATACCCCCCCCCTCAGGGGTGGTATAAGGCCTACCAGGGAACATAGAAAATACAGCCACTAAATCCTAACTACATGTGAACTGATGTAAACCAAAAAGAAAACAAAATGAAAACTTAACTTTTAATAAAAATTCTCATGCAATTAGGTAAAATAGTTTAACCCTTAAACGTTATTATTTATTGTTTTATATAGTGCCATCAGATTTCGTAGCGCTGTACAATGGGTAGACCGGACATAACAAGTAGTATGTAACATAACAATTTGACTTACAGAAACAACAGCGAGAAGGGTTTTGCACAAATGAGCTTACAATCTAGAGGTAGTTAGGGTGTATTACACATGAGGTACACTACGGTGCACCATGGCAAGTGCACTGCATTAAGTGGTAGGTGCCCCATTTGCACATTGTTAATCCGCCCCTGAGTAGACCACCACCTTTAACCATGGCTACAAACTCAGTGATTCACATAAACACGTGTAATGTACTATATACGTTATAGAACGTATAGATATATTAACCATAAAGGTTGTAGAGAAAATAATACACGTTTATACCCCTTGAATCATAACACAAGCCACTCCCAAAGCATTTTATTAAGGTAACCTTTCCAAAATAAAGTTTTCCCTATACTGTTTGGATAAGGTTTACTCTTTGATTTCGAACTAGGTACTTACCATGTCAAATTTGTGCAAGGAATATAATCAGGATGAACTCTTGGAAGATGCACATTCTCTGTCCATCTCTGTCGCTTTAGGAAATCTAGTTTTTGCATATATTCATAGAGATCTATTTAAAATGAGAAGTCATTTCACTTAAATATAGGAGGATAAATTCTAACAGCAGATAAGCAGCATTTGGCCCATCTAATCTCCTCGTTTTTCCTGATGTAAAGACCCAAACCTTAATCAGTCCTTGGTCTTGTCTTAGATGCAGTATAGCCATATGCCTATCCCATTGATGTTTAAATTCCACCATTGTATTAGCCTCTAACCTTCAGTTATTTTAAATAAAAACATGCAAACTATAGGCAGTTTAAAAAATAATGCCAAAAGCTTGGTGTGGTGGTGGCTGGTCTCTTTAACCCCTTCAGGACCGGCGTTGGCAAACTGCGTCTTCCCTTGAAGACCGCCGTTTTTTTGTAAATATTTAAATTCTGTGCTCGTGGTTCGCTGCAAAACGATCACGTGCACGGAATTGAGGGGGAGTGGCCGCTACGGATCGCTGGGGACACCTGGACGCTGGATCGCGCATCATCGATGACGTACCTGGTATGTTCCGGTCTGCCGGTGACCTTTGACCAGGAAGTACCAGATGCGTCTCGGTCTTGAAGGGGTTAAATAAATCTAAGCCACGATTCGTGGTTGAATTTAGCTTTAGCATTTAGCTTTAGCATTTATAGGGACTCTGTTGTTCTGAGATACCAAGTTGCTAAAGTGAAAACCCCAAGATGGTAATTGTGAAAAAAATATAATCTCCATCAAGGGGCAATGAGCTTGTAAATGCAAAGAAAGCTAGAATACAAGATGAAAGTATTGCAAAGAACACAATATCTCATATGATGGATCTATCCCAAGATACTTGTGTTGTACACATGTAAGATGTAATTTCCTGGTTGTTCATTATTAAATACGGTAATACCCATAAGAGTGTTTACATTGTTTTGTTGTGCTGGGCCATGGATGCCGTCAGTGGTAGAGATGACCGAAGCTATTGTGTTCACAGCCTAATCTTTCCAAGCACACAGCAGAAGAAAACTCAAGTGGTCGCCCAGTAATTAAAGAGCTGGTACAGATGTCAATTACACGTTAAGCTGAACACGGCAATGTCTTGCTAGCCTTATCTGCTGCATGATAGTCAACATACGCTGCACTACTATTTCCCTGATACAGTATTTGTGAATTTAGGTATTTCTCAGTTAAGACTATTGGAGTTTATCAAGATCATGTGTCTGCAAATATACGATCACAGGGGAACCTTTCAGACCATCACTGTGATATGAAAAGACCACAAGGCCAGAGTAGATCACTGATCCATAGTGGTCACTTTGCCAAGCAAATCACAAAAATGGTTCAGCACAGAACCCCATAAAATGAGCTGCTAAAATCCTTACGTTAAATACGAGGCTGTGTGTAGAACTAGAAAGCAAAAAAACAAATAAAGTGATGCGCTAGTATAAAAGAAACCAATAATAAACACAAATGTGCCGATGCTGCGTGTTATAAAACCAGAACTCACCGCTGATTTAGTGACAATGAAAATGAAAAGAAACAATAAATAACCCCGCACTCTGCGTGGTGGCTAATCCACAGGTGTGAGTGAATAATAAAAATACATACCCAACAAATCCTTGAAGTGCTGGAAGAAACTCAAATTAATCCAAATATATTTTTAAAAAAAAGAACAGAACATAACACTATATAGTGTAGTAAGTAGATACATGGGGATGATATAGGGCATAGAATAGCCCTTTAAGAAGGATCTGTGTTCTTCTTGGATATGGACTCCCTTAAAGCAGTATATGTAGAAGACAGAAAGCCGGAAGCTAAGTAGAAAAATATTTATTTGATAATAAGGAAAGTTTTTTATCGTACATTGGAGATTCCACTTTTTTTTTCCACTGCGACCATATAACTTTTACATTTTGTATGTAGAACTGCACGTAAATCACATTCTTAAGTAATATAGAACGCCCTGGTCAGGGGTGGCCCTAGACCAGATGGAACCCCAAGTGGGAATTCTCTCTACGTTGCATCCTCCTTTTTTGTGTATAGGTTGAAATGTGCTTTACTAAAAAGCAAAGCTATGGCCACAGCCACATGGTTTGCTACTCACACAAGTTGTCATCAATCTACTATGATGATTAGTCATATTGTAAATGATCGTACGCACTTTATGAGAGAACTATAGAGAGCATGGTCATTCCGGAGCTTCAAGTATAAAGTTCCTCCAGTTGAATTTATTTGAAAAAGATCTTTTGGGAAAACATACTTCCATTACAAAGTTTGGAATGTCTGATTATTTGTCATATTGTCTTTACACTCCACAACAGATTTAATAGACACAGACTTAACTTTTAGCTGCTCCTCCTCCAATGCCCCTTCACAGGCAGTGGAGACTGTGATTGACGTGATGTTAGGTGACCCTTGCCATGCACTTGCCTCCTGGGATAATGCCCATGAGCAACATGTGATAAAAGTCTGGGGTATTGCCCAATACCCCCCAGATCAGGAGTCCCTGGCAGTTGCATGGCCTACTTGGTACTAAGACCATCCCTGGTGGTTATACCATGTCTTCCAATCAAAGTGGCCCACAACTATTGCTCCAATGATCACATTACAGTGCAAAGAGCAAGAAATTGCACCAATATACCCCCCTAAACACAGATTTGTAGTATAAAATCTATACTCATCTCTGTTTATATAGACAGCATAGTTTGATTCCACTTGAAAGAATCACATCGACAGCAGGAAATCGATGCGAGCACTTTCCACGCGTGTGCGCAAGGGATCTTGTTAGGCTCCCACAATGTTCGTGGTGGCTCGTTAGCTGCCCGGCACTAAGCATATGATGTGTTAGGAGATAGGGTGAGAAAAGGGGCAAATGCATGTGGTGGGATTCTGTAGAATCATCCCATGCAACAGCCATGGGGACACCACAATAATTTAAAGGAACCTCTCAGTTATCATATGCAATAAAATGTTCAGGAGGCTAATGACATTGTGGAATGAGTCCAGAGAAGAGCTACTAGAATTGTAAATGGTTTACAGGATAAAAACATTAGGAAAGACTAAGGGATCTTAATATGTATAGCTTGGAGTATTAGATCAAAAGATATTGAGTGCACATATTATTAATATATTAATAATATAATTTTAAAGGCTTATGTATTCATACACACATAATATAGTATGGTTAAAGAAAAAATGTGGGGAAAATGGCCAAAAGAGAATGAACATTCCATTAGTTGCAACAGTGGCAATGTTTAGACCCACTTGATCTTTATATTTCTGGGTCTATACGTTTCAGGGAAAAAGTAGGCTTCCAACATATCAAAAATTTAAAGTATAAGATTTTTTTTCTTCAAGTAGTTTTTTAGAGCTATTTTTCACGGGAATCTGAAATATGTTTTCCGTTTTGTTTGGGAGTATGGCATCAACATTTATGTATTTATATTAACTCCATTAATCCATTTAGCTCAGTTTGAGAGCAATGTTTGTGCTGAACAAATTTGGGAAAAAATAACTTGTGTACAGGGACTGATTAATCATCTACCTACGGTGAAAGAAGGTCATGGGTGTAGGAGGAATTTATAGCTTATTCATTGGCTGAAAAAGGGAAATGTAATTTTGATGACCTCCCACCTTGACTGTTTGCACAAATAGCCAAACTCGCTCATCTGACACATGTACGATCCAAAGTCCTTTTGGAAAATTTGTTAATATTATCCAGTTGGCTATGTGGAGTTTCTGTCCTATCAAAGTTCTGTCTAAGCCATTTTGCCAAAAGGTACACATCTGCTGCAAGCTTCAAGCCATGAAGGCTTCAGGGAAGCATCTACCAAAGGTTTATATAACCAGAAGAATTCCACCCGATGGCTTGAGCATTCTGAAGCAGTCTGGAAGGCGAGTACCTTTGTGAAAATAAATTTTTTTGTTTGTCATTGTTTTAGAAAGACTGCCTTTTAATATGTTGTTTTGTGAAAAACTTTGAAACTCTTTTTTTGCGTACTGGTTGTAAACTCTCTTAAGACACCTAATAGGCCCAGCTTTTTTTTTTTTCTAAAAAATGAGGAGCCACTACAGTTTCTTTAAAAAAAAAATGTGAAAATAGCTTCTTCATTTTGGCTTTATTTTTGTTGACTAAATCATGACATTGTGTAATATGTCATGTCTTGTTCATCTGAGGTTGTATTTAGCTAATGTTTAGACCTGCTAAGAATCAGATGATTGTTATAATGTCCTTATATGTAAAAAAATAGAATTCAAAGAGGGTGTACTTTCTTTTTCACACAATTGTAGTTGGCCAGCCTTACCACATAGGCAAACTAAGCAGTTGCCTTAATAGCTGAGCTGGTGAGGGGCGCTGAGGTTCTTTCTTATGTTGACAACAAGTTGATGCATAAGGGGGACCTGGAGATTGGGAGAAACCCTAATGCCAGCCTTGCCGTAATAACTTGTCATATTTTCAAGCAACATTAAAGAAGAACCTTTTCATAATTTGATTTCTTTCCACATTAGCTGTGCGATTGAGCAGTGGGATTCTGATGACCCCATTCCACGTTCTGAACTACTCAAGAAGGTTGTTGGGATTCAGGGATTGTACTGTCTTTTGACGGAGAAGATTGACAAAGAGGTGCTGGATGCTGCAGGTATTTAGTTAAATTGTAGATTTTCAGTGTCATATTTTTATTGATTTACCCATATTCTTTGGGGGGGGGCAGATAGACAATACAAATAAACACAGAAGCAAGCCATGTAGAAACTTTTTAGTTCTTGGGTGCTGATTTCAATGGGCCATTTGCAAGTGCATACAATAGACTGGATGAAACAAGTTTTTTTTTTATAAAGGTCATACGTATCATTATCTATCTTTATCTATTCTTAGAAATATATTTAAAATAAACATATGACTTCTGTTAGTAAATGAGAACTATTATATATTTATTATAGTTCAGTGAAGTACTGTTTTTTTATTTTTATAATCATATTCCTGCTATAACATCTATCTAATAGGTCCCAGCCTTAAAGTGGTTAGCACCATGTCTGTCGGATATGATCATTTATCGCTAGAAGAATTAAAAAAGAGGTAATTATCATGTTAATTTAACAAATTGGATGTCTCAATGGTAGTTTTAGAATTGTAAAACCGGAGCGTTCCCAGGTATGCAGCTGACCAAACAAGACAAAAAAGGCAGTAAATAAGATACAGAAAAATATCTGAAGTCATCTGTGCTCATTCTTTATGATGTTGTCTTTTGGTCACGTCTTTGTATTTTGTGTGATGGCTCCTTTTTTTAGAATAACAATGCATGCTAGTCTAGTGGACTTCAAAGGGCAAAAAATAATGTGCTTACACAACCACCCCCGAAATAATTGAACACCAGACCAGTCGTAGTACCATAATTGTGCAGCCCTATATTTTTATGTTCAGTATAATAACCAGACCTTTATTAAACAGCACTCATACTGACTATGCTTTGCTTACAGAAGTAAGCTGTTATATTGCCCTCTACTTCATCTGTTATATGGAGGAAAGGTTCAGTTGATACTGACAGTTGAATAATGTGTGATGGATGTTTTGCAGCATTGAACAGGTTACATGCACATAGACATGGTTCCCCACACCACATCAAAGGGGCTAAATAATCTCACCCCTGCTGAAGATGCTGCTGCTCTAGACCTGACAGGTCACGGGTCATGTTATGTTACATGACCCCAGCAGCCAGCCATAGATCACTGTTAGTGGCCAGCTTCCAGACTAGCCCAAGGGCAGGAAATTGTCTGGCATTCCTGGGAGGACAGCCCCCCCCCTGTCATTTGGCTTTACAAACAGTGTACCATGGCTAATTATCGAATGCAGACCCGGACTGGGGATTAGTAGATGTCCCTGGCGCTTTAAGGGTTTTATCTGTGTATGTGCTAATGATTATTTAGTATAATATACTATATGACCAAAATATGCGGACACCATCACACCTCTATGAGCTTGTTGGGCATTAAAGAGTTCACTCTTCTGGGAAGGGTTTCTGCAAGATTTTGGAGCGTGTCTGCGGGTATTTGTGCCCATTTAGCCAAAAGAGCATTCGTGAGGTCAAGCACTAACATAGGACAAGAAGGCCTGGCTTGCATCGGCTTTACGATGCATTCCAAAGGTGTTAAACGGGTCAGGGCTCTGTGCAGCCCACTCACTTACTCCACACCAAACACGTCAAACCATATCTGTATGGTACCTGCTTTTCTGCATAGGGGCACAGTCATGCTGGAACAGGAAAGGGCCTTCCTCAAACTGATGCCTAGCCCAAATCAGGAAAAACAGCCCCAGACCATTATCCCTCCGCCACCAAACATTAAGGTGCTATTCATTCCCATAGGTAGGGTTCTCCTGGCATCCTAAACCCAGAGTCATCTATCAGACTTTCAGAATTGTGATTTGTCACCCCAGAAAACACCTTTCTATTGCTCCAGAGTCCAGTGGTGGTGGTGTGCTTTACACCACTCCAGCCGAGGCACGGCATTGTGCTTAGTGATCTTCAGCTTGTGAGTGTGAGCAGTCTGCTGTTGTTTCATCTAGATGCTTCCACGTCATAATAATAGCACTTTACAGTGGCCTCCATCACAGTTATCAGTAAAGAAGAATACTAAAGAATCACAACTTACACATTTAGATTAGAATGACACCTTTTTTCATACCCACATATGATGCTCTTTATCATTCTGGGTAAGGGTCACGACTCACGGGAGTTGTAGTTCATAAACACTTAGTTCTGTAAGCAATGTATGCTGCATATGTTTGTCATGCAATACAAGGTTGGCATTACTATTACATGCATACCATGTAATACAAGATTTCAAAAAAAGATGTTTAAAAAAGCAATAACTATTGTGCAGCTTTACATGGCAGCCAACCCATTGGAAACATGGCTCCTGAACAGTGTCACACGTTTAGTTGAACACATGTATGTGATATGCTTTAAGCTGCAGCTTGGTAGCTTTTATTGCTCTGCGTATATATTGTAATAATTAATTCAATTCCAGAGATAACATATATTTCTATGTTTTGTTTTTCAGAGGCATCCGGGTTGGATTTACCCCAGATGTACTTACTGAGGCTGTGGCTGAGCTGACAGTAGCACTTTTGCTGGCAACGTCTCGACGACTTATTGAGGCCGTGGATGAAGCAAAAAAGTATGACACACATACTCATTATATGGAGGCAGTTAACCAGCTTAAGACTTTTATTTTTCCCACTATTCATTCTAGTCTATACATATTGTGATGATGTTGGACTATTCATTGGCCAGATCACACCTTTATGAGCTTGTTAGACATCTTATTCCAAAACCATGGGCAATAATATTGAGACCCCCACCAGCTGCTTGTTGCTATAACAGCTTCCACTCAACTGAGAATTCTTTCAACAAGATCTTGGGGTGTGTCTATGGGAATTTTGCCCATTCAGCAAAAGCATTTGTGAGGTCAGGCAATGATGTTGGACTAGAAGACCTGGCTCTTAAACAACATTTTAATTCACCCGAAAGGTGTTCAATGAGGCTAAGGTCAGGGCTCTGTGCAGGCCACTCATGTTCCTCCACACCATGTCTTCATGGACCTTGCATTGTGCACAGGGACACAGTCATGGTGGAAAAGGAAAGGGAGTTGCCCATACTGACTTGTAGCATGCCATGACAATACCACGTTTAAGGTCAGAGTTCTTCTGAGAAACTATGCAAACCTGTCTTGATCCATGATATGCTTCCTAGTGGTGGATGGGGCACGTGGAAACCCCTCTGGATGTGTGGAAGTGGACTGACTGGGAGCACTGTTGGAATTCTTGGTTTGGGAAGAATCGGTGAGTACCGATTTTACAAATGCAATTTTACTTTTTAGTCTTTATACTTTCTCTTAAAAGCACCAATGACAGATGTTTCATCAAATTAGTTTCAAGGTGTAGTGATGTTTTTTTCGGATATAGGTGAAGCCATCGCCAAACGGTTGAAACCTTTTGGAGTGAAAAGATTTATCTACAATGATATTGCGCCAAGAGCAGAACTGGCTACAAAAATATCTGCAGAATTTGGTAAGATGAAGAATAAATAAAGTAACATATTTGCTTCTTTCTTTCTTGCTAACTCTCTTTTTATTCTGCGCCTTTCCTTCCTAAGGGTTTATTATACTGTACCAGCTCCTAACAATATAGCTATAAGTTTAACCTGAGGAACTGTCTGTCACTATAAAACAAATACATTGAGATGGCCACCTGCCATTAGACACAAACATTACATTTTTGGCTTTTTTTGCAGTATCCCTGGATGAACTGGCTAAGCAATCTGATTTCATTACTGTATGCTGCGCTCTAACCCCAGATACACATGGAATCTGCAACAAACAGCTATTGTCCAAAATGAAAAAGAACGCTGTGTTTATTAACACTAGCAGGTGAGGTAACCGAGTACTTTAATATGCTCTCTCCTTTAGACTGTCTTAGACTAGCCATATGCCTATCCCGTGTATGGTTCAGTTCCAAAATCAGAGGTGTTTGGATGTTGTTTGGAGTTAAAACTGGGATGTGGTGGTGAATTCTCCCTTTGGTTGCTGTGACGGACCGACCAGGGTCCTCAGGTTGTCCCTCTCCACCAAGAGACTTCTCCCTTCAGCACAATAATTCCCCGCAATCCGTAGGCAATATCCCCAAGCAAAGTAAAGGGATATCGCTATCCGGTACCCAAATGACCAGGCAAGACTAGTCTTTAGAGTCTCTTATGATTTGGATAACGTGGCACTCCTTACCTGGGCCCATAGTCTGTAGGAAGGAGGCTGGCACTCAGTCCCCTCCAGGAGCCCATGGCACGGAGGCTTCCATGACAGTCGCTACCACTTTATGTTCATACAATTTCTACCGCTGTCAAGCCAGGGTTCAATGTCTCACCACCATCACCACAAATCTGTCTCTACAAAAGGCAGATATCCCACCGGAGCCTCATAAGTAATGCTCACCTTGCATTCTACAGGGGAGGTGTTGTAAACCAGGATGATCTCTATGATGCCTTGGCGAACGGACAGATTGCTGCGGCTGGACTGGACGTTACGGTTCCAGAGCCGCTTCCTACAGATCATCCACTTTTCAAATTAAAAAACTGTGGTAAGTTTTCTCATAAACCTAGAGCACAATACTACACAAAGTACTGAGTGTTTGACTATTAGTGCTCATTTTATACACATTCTTTTTTTTTACTTACATTTCTGTGATGATCACATTTAATTTAAGATACACTAATGAAAAAAAAAAAAAAAAAACCAAAGGAAAATAACTTAAATCTGTTCTCCGAGCCCCGACTCGTCGTGGCAGGTAGACACAACTGAGCAGGGTTGGATTAACAGCGGGGCAAATGGGGCAATTGCCCTGGGGCCCCTGGTTGTAAGGTGCCCCCACTTGCTGCTTGCATGCTGCAATGTAGTTTCTGCTTTTCATGCTGGGTGTTTGTGGGAGATTAGGTTGGGGCCCACGTGGTGAAGGGGCCCCTCTCCTGCAGCAGGGATATTTGCCGAGACGCAGACAGACTTCATTATGGGCAGCAGTGATGGCAGCAGGGCCTGATTCCTATTTCCTGTTATGTGACTGGGATCTGCCAGGAAGAAGCTCTTTCCGTAGTCACTTGTTAAAGCACAGTCCGTGTAGGTTGCATGGTTTTATGGGAAAGGTAAGGGTCAGAGTAAATGTGTCAGGATCCCCCGGCCACCTACAGCTACAGGATAAGAGATACTCTGCAGGTAGGAGTGAGGATCTGTCTGTATGGCAGTCAGCATGTATATAGGTATAGGTGTGTGTTCATGTGTGGTTATGCTTATTAAGCATATCTGTGTATGTGTGTATGAATGTATGTATGTATGTGCATTATGCAGCACAATGACTGAAGTAGCTTCCATGGCATAAAGGTTTCTTTTTATACTACCTCATCTGATGGGTAATAGCTTATGTGCTTACTCAGTAAGCTGAGTAACTTTTATCTAGTTTTGTGGGAACGAGAACTTGTTTTGCATGATGCACCCTGTTGTTTGTAGTTCCCTTCCTGCCCCCTTAAATATGAAGTTCATGTGCGTGATACTCGCTGGAGCTTTCCAATCCCAGCATGAATTGTGCTGGGACTGCCAAAAAAACTGCCATGTTTGTAGAAGGAAATGAGCGGCAATCCTTTTGAGCAGTCAATGGCTTGCTAGTGCATATATATAGAGAGATATATATATATAGAGAGAGAGGGAGTGTGTGTGTGTGTTTAATTTGAGAATAGCTAATGACTTTTAAAGTTAGGCTCCTAAAAAATTTTTTTGAGCCCATGAAATCATGTAGTTGCCACTGAAGAGGGACCGATACATACCAACACACCAATATACCACACAGCTGACTCTTCTGTTTTGCTTCTCAGTCATTCTTCCTCATATTGCAAGCGCCACTGTTGAAACAAGAAATGCAATGGCTGCCCTCGCCGCTAATAACCTGCTGGCTGGTCTGAAAGGAGATGTAATGCCAAAGGAGGTCCCTCTCTGATAATCCATCCCATAGTCTTGGAATAGCTAGAGAAGGCGGCTTGATTCTTCAAAACCAGAATTCATCATGAGACGTCATTGGCCTCCGCACAGTAATATTTGGCATCCTGTGTATTATTATGGCATACAATGTTCTTTCCAATGTGATTGTTACAGATGAAATAAAAAGTAAATAGGAGTAGACACTGGTAGATGCTGTCTGACTCCACAACTTGGGTGTTTCTGGAGAGCTATGGGGAATAGCTTTTAATTATACTATTTATAAGGGGCTACATCAAACAAATCATCACCTTTTAAGACAGTTCCCTTGTTAAGACAGCAACACTCTAATCGCTGAGACAATGTGTGGCAAGGCATCGAATGAACACTAGATGGCGCTGTCGATACATACATATATATATACCGGTATATACCGTATATAGAAAGCTTCCTGCTTAATTCAGCTCCTCCCCTATAGCCGCCTACTGCTTCCTTGTCAGCTGAAGCAAGTCAGATCAAGGCCAGGTTATGAGAGCAGTGCACAAGCTGATGAAGGTGTTTGTGACCAGAAGGATTCCCCCTGAAGGGCAGAAGCTCTTGTCACAGGCTGAAATGTAAGTGGCAGATTTTATGTTATGTGCATACGCTCTTCAGCCCTACATAAACCGCTTAGCGGAACATACATTTAATTATTTTGTATTAAACTGCATGACGGTAGTAGTAGAACAGACAATTACTATGTAATGTGATCCTGATCTATATGCAAATAGAATGTATTTACTGCAGCGCTATGTGATGGCGATCACATGCAAGCATATGCTGTCTATGGCTTTTAGTTGTAATTCATATGATCTGGAGCTGACTTTCTGTGAGTATACCACTGGAGCGGACTGTTATCCTGTTCCAGATTATCGTTGAAAAGATTAGTCTCCTAAATGTAAGTAGGCAGTCCCAGCCCTTGAGAGACGGTAAATGGTCATGTTTTCAGCACATAATAAAGTGGCAACTCACTGGCCACTTT
This sequence comes from Spea bombifrons, assembly GCF_027358695.1. Lineage (NCBI taxonomy): Eukaryota > Metazoa > Chordata > Amphibia > Anura > Pelobatidae > Spea > Spea bombifrons. Next base: position 87,724,211 of record NC_071087.1, read on the forward strand.
ACTAGGTACACCTGTTCAATTGCTTGTTAACACAAATAGCTAATCAGCCAATCACATGGCAGCAACTCAATGCATGTAAAAGTGGTCAAGGCAACTTGTTGACGTTCAAACCGAGCATCAGAATGGGGAAGAAAAGGGATTTAGGTGACTTTGAACTTGGCATGGTTGTTGGTGCCAGATGGGCTGGTTTGAGTGTTTCAGAAACTGCTGATCTACTGGGATTTTCATGAACACCCATCTCTAGGGTTTACAGAGAATGGTCTGAAAAAGAGAAGATATCCAATGAGCGGCAGTTGTGTGGACAAAAATGCATTGTTGATGTCAGAGGTATCAATGGTTCAGGCTGGTGGTGGTGGGGAAATGATGTGGGGGGCATTTTCTTGGCACTTTGGGCCCCTTACTACCAATTGAGCATCGTTTAAACGTGACGGCCTACCTGACTATTGTTGCTGACCATGTCTATCCCTTTATGACCATAGTGTAACCATCTTCTGATGGCTACTTCCAGTAGGATTATGCACCATGTCACAAAGCTCTGTCATCTCAAACTGGTTTCTTGAACATGACAATGAGTTCACTGACCTCCAATGACCGCCACAGTCACCAGATCTCAATCCAATAGAGCACCTTTGGGATGTGGTGGAACGGATGATTCGCATCATGGATGTGCAGCCGACAAATCTGCAGCAACTGCGTGATGCCATCATGTCCATATGGACCAAAATCTCTACAAATGTTTCCAGCACCTTGTAGAAAGTATGCCACGAAAAATGAAAGCAAAAGGGCATCCTACCCTGTACTAGCAAGGTGTACCCAATAAAGTGGCCAGTGTGTGTGTGTGTGTGTGTGTGTGTGTATATCTATATCTATATCCGGTGAACGTTTGCGGGTTGCGCGCAGGCAACCGCCGCTGCTCCTCCGGGGCTTCTATGGTGGAGCACCGGGCGGTCTTGTAATGCCGGCCGGAGGAAGTGCCGGCAGCAGGGGAGATCTACATTGCACAGACCTCCACTGGCTGCTCCAACTAGACACCAGGGAGTCTAAAGCATGGGTCACAAGTAAAGGGATGCACTGGTAAGTTGGGGGGGTGTAAGAGTGGCATGGGGGGTTAAGAGTGGCATGGGTCAGGGTTCAATGGTTTTCTGGAGGCAGAGTGGCAAATAGGGGGTTAAAAGGCATATCAGGGAAGCATAGTAGCATATAGGGGGACGTAAGGCATACCTGGGGAGGAATGGCAAATAGGGGGTTAAAATGCATGTCAGGGAGGCAGAGTGGCATATATGGGTGTATAAGGCATATCTGGGGCAGAGTGGCTTATTAGGGAGGCAGAGCGGGATATAGGGGGTAAAAGGCATTTCTGGGGGGCAGAGTGGCGTATAAGAGGGTATAAGGCATATCTGGGGGGGGTAGATGTGCATAACTGGGACAGACTGGCAAAAAAAGGAAGAAAAAAAAAAAAGATTTTAATATTTACTAGTAAAACTTTTTTTTTCGTATAGGGTAAGACTACTAGTAAACATTAAAATCATTTGAGACTATATTCAGGCTTTTTCTCTTTTTCCTAAATTAATATTCAAATTTTGGGGGGTCATCTTATAATCAGGGTTGTCTTATAATTGAGCAAATACGGTTTATTTCACATGGACTGGCTGGACACATCACAAAATAAAGAAAATAAACCGCAAACATTATTTGAAACCTGGAAGGCTTACATTGAGACATTTAGACACTGACACACAATTGACTATAAAAAGGACTTTAGAACTGACAGCGTGGTATTGCACTCACGTGTTGATGGGCAAACCTCCAATAACATTACCTGGGTAATTCTAGATGATAGAGAATTGGACTATGGCATCATTGGCGGATTTCTTTTGGGTTTCTGCTGTGGACTCTGATTGAAGAGATACCGGTTTGGGAGAGGGAGAATTGGGGGCCAGGAGTTTCTATTTGTTAGTTTAGTTTTATTCTAGTGTGATAAAGATGAAAAGTTAGAATGAGAGAAGTTGATGACATGCTGTTCCATAATGTCACGCTGTTTCTGCACTGCTCTCGATCTGTATCTGTCATATAGCATGGAATATTGCATGTGCTTCATGGGAATGTTGTCCATGTATTTGAAGCGTCATCTGAATAAGCAGGTTTTAATCTAATGTATTATTCTCAAGAAACATATGATAAGTCTTTGTTTTTTTGTTTTTAGATGCAATGTCGATCAGTGGGATTCAGATGAGCCTATACCAAGGGCAGAGTTGCTTAAAAGGGTTGCAGGAGCTCATGGTCTTCTCTGTCTCTTGTCCGACAAAATTGACAAGGAGGTTCTGGACACTGCTGGTAAGGATGGCCTGAAACCACTGCGGGGGGGGGGGGGGGTGATCCTATCATGACATCTTTCTGTGGCCACCATTGCAGCCAAACTCATGTTCTGGTGGCCACTACTGCCATTTTCTGCTGGTGGCACATACATATATACAAAGTTATAGGATTGGGATACTTGTGGTTTGACTACTCCAGGGCTGTAATATAAAACATATGCAAATTAATGGTATAGACATAAATTGAAAGGGTTTTGATACTGTTTTCTAAAGTAACTATATCCATGTCAGCGATCGCTTTGCAGGTCGCTTTTATTATTATTATTGCAACGTTATATTGTATTTTTTGTTCGTATTTCCTAATTCAGATTAGTATTACTAATATACTTACAATCTGACCAGAAGAACATTGTTGTAATATTTGGTTACTATTTGTTTATTGCTTTGCCAGGTCCTGATCTCAAAATCATCAGTACCCTCTCTGTTGGCTTTGACCATTTAGCTTTGGATGAAATTAAAAAGCGGTATGTGCATTGCATATAACGTATCACACATTCATCAATGGCATGTTATATATTTGTCTTAGTCTGCTCTATATGTATTCTTTGTATACAGTTTTCCATGTTTGAGGTCTTTTCTTTATGCGATAACTTTACTCTATCTGAAAACAGTAGCTCTTAAAGTATTTAAACAGTCTGGTCAACTATCCACCTAAAAACAAAACCGAGCAATCTTCCCTCTTAATATCATCCGTCAATGGCTGAAATGTGAATTTCAGAAAAGTGGGCAGATGTGGCTCCTAGTCAGATGGGTGCCTGGAAACCTGGACCTGATATCTTCACTAAACCATAAGTGGAAACACTTCTACGCCCACAAGAAGTGGTTAAAGTGAGATATATTGCTAACGTATCCGTGGCTTGTGATGTTTTATGTGTAGGACAAACTCAGCTTTATTTTGTTAATTCCATAATTGTACAAGCTCGGTTGTATATGTCACTTGTGGTGTTCTTGTAGCACTTTCATTAATATGAGTTGGGTCTTGTACAGAGGAATCAGAGTTGGCTACACACCTGATGTTCTGACAGATGCCACAGCAGAACTTAGTGTGGCATTGCTGCTGGCTACCTGCCGCCGGATCCCAGAAGCTATGGAAGAAGTTAAAAAGTAAGGATTATTTTTTACACGCCTATTTCAACAACATTTTTGACTCCTTTGTAAAACTTATACTTTATACGCCATCAAGACTGGTCCTTGACCAAATAGCTAGCACCCCAGGCAAGTAGCCGCTTTGTTGCTCCACACAGTAACATGCCATGTTTTACATTTCGAATGCCAATGTAAGCATGGATCGCTTGTGCACATCCCTTATGCGCTGTGGAGGCTTCTCTTGCTCCCCTGCCAGGATCTAAAATGAACGGCTTGCAGCTGACTGAGTCTCCTGGCGCTAAGACAGGCCCTGTATGCAACATGCAGTGACCCATTACTTCAGCTTATTATACACAGTTTCCATGTTTGTGATTCCATATAGCTATTCTTTCCTTTCTACAAAACTAGTGAGAACGGCGATTTTGATTTTTTTTTTTTTCCCCTCCCCCATTAAAGAAATTGTTCATTGAGGATCACTGGATCTCTACCTTACCAAACGTGATTGCTGGTTCTGCTTTTTAATCTCTACAGTGGAGGATGGAAGACTTGGGCTCCCATGTGGATGTGTGGCTACGGACTATCTAACAGCACGGTGGGAGTTATTGGTCTCGGCAGGATCGGTAAATATCTGTAATGTTATGTGATGAGTGTGGCGGTGGTGCGCTAATGACACTTAAAATAGCTTAAAAATACAATGTATGTGTTTAAATGTACAGTTTGAGAAGTTACCCATTTCATCAATTCCTTAAACTAATGGTTTCATACAGGGTTTTCACTTGGTTCCCTGGTTCTTGAAATTAGTGATAGCACATCAAGCTAGTCAGCTACCGAAGTTCCTCGTTACCAGATATAAAGCAGTATGAATAAGTACTTAAAAAGTAATAGAGAACATTATAAATGCTTTCAAAAGCAAGACTCTATGCTTACATACACTTTTTTGTTTTGTTTTCCTTTTACTCTATTGTAATTTGTAGCCTACTTTCCTTAGCCTAATATGTACATTCAGGGGTAAGCAGTAACTCCTTTGTGATGGAGATGTTAGTAAATGTCTTATGGCCTCAGGGACTTTGACAAGCCATGCTATGGAAACCGTTGTCCTTGTATGCAATATGACCTAAAGTGTGTGGACATCATTACTAATTAATGGGTTTAGGTGTTTTAGCCACTGCTAACAGGTATGTAAAATCAAGCACATGGGCAGCCATCTCAACAGACAAACATTGGCAGTAGAATGGGTTGTTACGTGGTACTGTCATAGGACCCCACCTTCTGCCCTGGGCCAGTGTGATGATTGTGAAGAGAAAGTGTCACACAACCGCTACACAAGCGTTAGATCACGCATTTACAGAGTGGGAGCCACCAAGTGCTAAAGCACATGGCGTGTTAAAATCCAAAACTGCCTCTGGAAGCAACATCAGCACAAGCAATGTGGTCAGGAGTTTCATGAAATGGGTTTCCATGGCCAAGCGAAAACTCACCATGCGCGATGCCAAGCACTGGCTCGGGTGGTGTAAAGCACACTGCCACTGGAGCAATGGAAATCACACATCACTATCTGGATGTCTGATTAACAAATATGGGTTTGTTGGATGCCAGGAAAACATTACCTACTGGAATTATTTCCGTATTTGCTCGATTATAAGACAAGGTTTTTTTCCAGAGCAAATGCTCTGAAAAATACCCCTCGTCTTATTATCGGGGTCGTCGACCTGGATCCTCCTGCCCCCCCCCCAACTTACCAGTATTTCTGAGTCCCCGGTGCTTAGTCCGGGCAGCGTGTAGAGCTCTACGCGATTCGCGTACACAACTTCCGCTGCAGCCGGGAGGAGGTGCGGTTAGCGGCGGGGGTTGTCTGCTTCCATCGGGCAGACCTTCGCCGGCTGTCAGAGATCAGAGTTCCCCATGATCTCTGACAGCCAGGGCTGCCCGGACTACGCACCGGGGACTCAGAAGCTCTGGTAAGTTGGGAGGGGGAGGGAGTGTTAAATGGGGGGCATAAGGCATTTCTGGAGGCAGAGTGCTCTATGGAACTCTAATGCTCTAATCCTCTGTACAGAGTGCTCTAATGCAATTTTACGTGATGCAATAGTAACATTATTTTACTGTATACAATTTAAACAACTTCTAGTATGACATCACACTTTGAGCGGGGATGGATTCTCTGCATTTGTTATATATATTTGTATTTCTTTGTGTTTTTATTGTAGGATTAGCTATATCGCGTCGTCTTGCACCGTTTGGTGTTAAAAAGTTTTTATACACTGGACGGCAGCCCAGGCCTGAAAAAGCAGAGGAGATAAATGCGGAATATGGTAAAGATTTTCCAAAGTGCTAAAGTGTAGCGTTTTCCAGGCTTAGATACGACTTAAAGGGAAGGTCAAATCCTTTTTGTTTTTTGTTGTTGTTAAATTTCAGTGGGCTGCGTATTTATGAATTTATAGAACCTGCAAGGAAAATAGTCAATAGGCTTAATCTATACTTTCTCTTAGTGTCTTGCGAGAAACTTGCTGAGGATTCAGACTTCGTCATCGTAACTTGTTCTTTAACGCCTGAGACGGAAGGGCTCTGTAACAAAGAGTTCTTTGGAAGAATGAAAAAGACTGCTATTTTCATTAACACTAGTAGGTAAGTCATTATTCATATTACATGTTTATTCAGCAGCCTAGGCCTGCTTTGGGTTTTACTAAACCGTGAGTTGGTCAGTGAGTTCACTGACTTAACTATACTTTGTGAAGGGCCAAGCCTGGCGAATTGTAGACGTTCCCCAGCTTTCATGTTATGACAAAAAAACTTACATCTACACAGAAACCTACCAGCGCTTGGGGTAAAAGGATAACTCCACTCTCTAGAGATGTCTGCTCTGCCATGTCTTATATACAATGATGTCCTACCTTTGTTGTTTAACCTTATGGAGTCTTCTCATTCAACCTTTGGACAGTGACAAGCAGTGTTTTTCCCACAAGACTCTCCTTTCCCTTTCTTTCTCTTGCACATCTCTGCCCTAAGGCTAGGTTTCCACTTGTTTTTTTTTTGCTAAAACGCCCATAAAAACGCCAATTCAGACACACGGCGTTTTTTTTAGTGAAAAAACGCTGCAGCCAGATGTTAGCTGTTCTTCAATAGGAAATCGCACAATGCCATATCCACTTGGCGTTTTTCTGTTTGGCGTTTTTTCAGTCCTCTTTGGCGTTTTCTGCTTTTTTGGGCTCTGTGGCAGTTTTTCAAAATCGCAGCATGTTGACACTGGTGTTTTTTGCAAGGAAATCTTGGCGTTTTTCTCCAATAGAAGTCTATGGGAGAGAAAAAAACGCCATGAAAAAGCCATGTGGGTTTATTGCCTTGGCGTTTTTTATGGCGTTTTTTCCACAGTTACAATGCAGAGGATGGACCCAGTATCTGTGTGTCCTACGAGAAATAGGCTGGAAACAAACAGTTTCACACAAAACAAAGTTCATATTGAATTTTACACTATTTAGAACAAACATGCCATTACAAACAAACATACCCAACTGGATCCTGCGTGCCAAAAGCAACAGCAAACATTTTGCACCATCATTTGGGGCCAATCTTCCTAGAGGAGCAGACATTCGGAATAAAGCATGCCTTACAAACCACAGAAAAGAGACAAAAGGGTCCGCCAGGGCATTTAAGTAGAACTCTATCAAAGAAATGACATCAGGAGAGGGCAGATACTTGCCATTTATCCGAATCCCTTTTAGGTGGGTGAAACTTCTAACTTGTAAAGGCTGGAAAAACTGCCTAAGGTCAAAAAAAGCAATTTCCACAGGAAGGCTAAAACGCCAGAAAAAACGCCAAAACGCAGGAAAATGCAGTGGCAGTTTTCTTGGCGTTTTTCATCAAGAAAAAAAACGCAGGACAAAAACCCAAGTGGAAACCTAGCCTAAAACAACCCTGCACTCTAGCACGTGTACATGGATAATGATATTAATCTACTATAAACCTATGTAGGGCTGCAACTAACGATTATTTTAATAATCGATTAATCGGCCGATTATTTTTTCGATTAATCGATTAATCGGATAAAAAAAAACAATATGCAAATTTTTCGTTTATTTAAAAGAATTTAATGAACTGGATGTTAAAAAACAACTTAAAATTTACATTAACATTCTTATTTTGTTATGATGTAATAAAAAACAATATTTTCAAAGTACAAGAACCCAAACACAATATTTATGAAACAAAATAACCCCAAACATTCTGAAAAGAGGTGGACTATTACTGTTCAAGAAACTTTGCCCCAGCACTTTGCACTTTGCACCCAGCACTTTGCACCCAGCACTTTGCACCCAGCCCTGGCACTTTGCACCCAGCACTTTGCACCCAGCACTTTGCCCCAGCCCTGGCACTTTGCATCCAGCACTTTGCACCCAGCATTCAGCACTTTGCACCAGCACTTTGCACCCAGCCCTGGCACTTTGCACCCAGCACTTTGCACCCAGCCCTGGCACTTTGCACCCAGCACTGGCACTTTGCACCCAGCACTTTGCACTGTGCCCCTGCACCCAGTCTCTAACTCTGCCCTGCACCCAGCCCTGCCCCCACATTCTGCCCTGCCCCCACACTCACACTCTGCCCTGCACCCACTCTGCCCTGCACCCACACTCACACCCTGCCCTGCATCCCCACCCCCACTCTGCCCTGCACCCAGTCTCCCACTCTGCTCTGCACCCACACTCACACCCTGCATCCCCACCCCCACTCTGCCCTGCACCCAGTCTCCTGCCCTGCACCCCCCACCCCCACTCTGCCCTGCACCCCCACCCCCACTCTGCCCTGCACCCACACTCACGAACCGCTCTGTGCGAATGGAGCCACTCGCACAGAGCGAACCGCTCTGTGCGAATGGAGCCACTCGCACAGAGCGAACCGCTCTGTGCGAATGGAGCCACTCGCACAGAGCGAACCGCTCTGTGCGAATGGAGCCACTCGCACAGAGCGAACCGCTCTGTGCGAATGGAGCCACTCGCACAGAGCGAACCGCTCTGTGCGAGTGGAGCCACTCGCACAGAGCGAACCGCTCTGTGCGAGTGGAGCCACTCGCACAGAGCGAACCGCTCTGTGCGAGTGGAGCCACTCGCACAGAGCGAACCGCTCTGTGCGAGTGGAGCCACTCGCACAGAGCGAACCGCTCTGTGCGAGTGGAGCCACTCGCACAGAGCGAACCGCTCTGTGCGAGTGGAGCCACTCGCACAGAGCGAACCGCTCTGTGCGAGTGGAGCCACTCGCACAGAGCGAACCGCTCTGTGCGAGTGGCTCTGTGCGATCCGTGCACATAGACATGAAGAATACTTACCTCCGGAACGCGTCACATCCGTCACGTAGCTAAAAGAAGGCGGAGACTGCAGAGCGTGTAGCAGAAGCGGGGAACGCTCGCGGAGGTAAGTAAAAGGAGCCGAGTGCTCCAACAACGAATTGATCACTCGATTAATCGATAACGGAAATCGTTATCGATGATTTCCGTTATCGATTATTATCGATTTTATCGATTCGTTGTTTCAGCTCTAAACCTATGTTTTATAGGACACAAGGTACTTTGGCAGGACCATCTCCACGTACTGCGTATTTGTATCTGTGAAACTATGCCCAGTTACAACTTGAACTCTTTCAGAATGTCTAAATGTATCAACAACAACTTTGGTATATCTAAAGGCCAACAGTTGAGACAAAAGAATTGCTCTTTTACACAATAAAGTTAAAACCAAACTTAAAATATAAAAAATTAACACTAAAAATGGATCCTAACTGGTTGCACTAGCCATAACTGATCTTTTTTTCTGCCCTCCTAGAGGTTCCGTGGTAAACCAAGATGATCTCTATAATGCCTTGGCGAGTGGGCAGATCGCAGCTGCCGGCCTGGACGTTACCACGCCAGAGCCTCTTCCGCCAACCCACCCACTGCTCAGCCTGAAAAACTGCGGTATGACTTTTTTTCATTTTGACTTAAATGGGAGACTATTGCGGATTTTGTTGTGTTTGGGAATCACAGTAATGTGCTGCCTTGTATATGTGGCTTTTCCTGAATATATTGTGAGAATATACGGTGACTCAGTCTTAGGATGATATATTATCTGACTCCACACTGTCTGTCTGACATGCTGTCCTGTTTCCTCAGTGATTTTGCCGCATATTGGAAGCGCAACATACGATACCAGAAACGCCATGTCTGTGTTGACCGTGAATAACCTGTTGAAAGGTCTAACAGGAGAACCTATGCCCTGTGAGCTAAAACTGTGAAGAGGCCGAAACCAGATACCGAAGCAAAACGTGGTGTCCAGGGAACATCTAACCAGACTCACTCAGATTGTTTTTGTACATGCCAGCATCTGTAATCCTATTAAATAAACCATCAGACAAGAGTGCGTTTTTGTTCTTTAAGGGAAAAAAAAATGACAATTACTACTTTTATTTATGTTGGGGGAAACTGAACAAATGGGTGTTGCATGCCACCATCTACAATTGTGCTACTGCTGCAAACCACTGCTTAACATGTTGTATGAGTAACAGAGCATCATGTTCATGCAATGCATTGAAGAACATCTTACATGTATTGCTAGCTTTCTGATGGACAGCTCTACTCAAGTTCCAGAGGTGGTTTTACTACCGTAGCTCAATTCAGAACCAGTCAACAGCATCAACACTACTCTGAGCAGCTAAACAAACAGTGCGGTCTTCTGTTGTGTGACAAGACAGAAACTCAAGAGCCAAGAATGAAGCTGGTGTTGCAAGTTGAGGATGTCCCTGAGGCTGGATTACAAGTTGGACTTCAAGTCTCTCTGACCAGCTATGTTTAAAGGTGCTGGGTTCCTTCCTCCTAGTTAATGGTGTGGCTTTGGAGTACTTTTTCAACTCAATTACTGAATCAAACTCTGATTTGATGAAACGCTGTGCTTTCCATAGCAGCGGTCTGAAAGTTGGCAGACTAATTGGCTACATTTGAACTGTGTGGCAACTTGTCAAGATGATTTTAATACAAAGACGACGTACTATCTTTCTGCCAAGTCGGTTATGTTTACTGTAGCAATGCAGTGCTTAAGAAAACCTCCACTGTCAATAGTCTCAGGCAGTCCTTACCATGTCCAGAGCAGCAGCAGAGGGCCTTCTCCTTGGTGCAGTGATTTGCATTGTAGACTGACTACTTGAAGCATTCAATGCGTGGTAGGAAAGCACCCCCTTTCAAATAAATAGGCTCACAAGCAAGCACTGGAGCAAGCAGTTGGGTTGGGAAATGGGCAAATGCACATGGGACAGCCCGTGAATTTAATTTGAATTTTGCTCATGGTGGCTTAAGGTAAAACGAAGAGTAAGGTAAGATGAAACCCATGCAACATTTTTGCATGGGTTTACATTAGTTTTGCTTTTCCCCGTGTGATTTACATGTAGTAAGTTCAGTGTTTGCTAGAGTTGTGTATCACGTTTCCTATTCAGACACTAAGTGACAATATGAGCCAGAGCTGATTGTAAGAAACACCATCAAGGCCAGAATATTGTTGCAAATAAAGATATTTTATGCTATTTTGGTGATATGTGGCTTGCAGATGATGCCATTCACAGCATAAATATTTACACAATTATATTGCGCTTTACATCATGTGACATAATCTGTGTTGTGTTACGATCTCCAGGGGGCTTTTGAATTACAAGAAGCTTCAGAAAATGAGGTACTCACTGAAACAGGGAAATATGATATAAAAAGTATATATTTTCCTTCCAACTATCGAACAATAACCAAATGATGTCAATGAATTTTGGGAGTTCCCCTTTACTGAATATACAGAGGATCTAAAGCTCGGTTGCGAGCAGTTGTCATTCTTACTTAGAAGCGCCTGCGTATCTTTTGGTGATAAAACGGTATTGGTTAAACCTCAAAGAAAAATATGGTGTATAAAGTAAAAAGATTTCTCATAAGGGGAAAAAGTATATTACCGGTATTAAATCATAGTGTGAAATACCAATATCTTATATGTATTAAGAATACTTATTAAAATACCTCTCTAAACTTGGACTAATAATTGCCAATAAAATATGAGATTATAAAACACTGTTGAAACCAACCACTATAAATTAATGTGGAACACAGGTGAAAATAATAATGGGAAACAAAGGTGATTTATGCAATCTGCATAGCATGATTCCTCATATTGCACCACATAAATATAAAGAATGGCAGCACATACGAGGGTATTATAGTCCCAACATACATTTCACTACATAAAAAGCTTCAAGGGCCAACGGTTTATAAAATGAAATGCACGTCAGGCCCAGTGACCAAAAAAGAAAACCCCTATAGTTCCAGCACTATAACATGGTGGATTTATGAATTAACTTGGGAATAAACACAAACGATAACGCTGTCACTTAAATTACTGCAAACTATTAAAAGTGAACTGGCCTTCCACGTTCTCAACCTCCCAGAGGTCAAAGTGTTAACCCCTTAAAGACCAAAGCCGCTAGTGCTGGAAACAGCACAGGCAGTATAAAAAAAAAAAAAAAAAAAAAAAAAATAGCTATTATGAAGCCAAACTAGCGTAGGGGACAGCAAACGAAAGAATGGCTGAACGGCAAGGGAGTTGAAAACAAAGTATCTATTGTGTAAGACAGGAGATGAAAGAGCGGCCTCCACAAGCTGCAGTATGAAATATCAAGATGCAGGAGGAGGAGGAGAGAAATACCAGGTCTCAATGGCTACAGCAATAAAGAAACGATACTTTGGGAACATAGGAAAGAAGATGATTGACGTGGCTTATTTAGGCGGCAGCTTTCAGCAAATTCTTTTTCGTGCATTATGAGCAGCATTCGGTAAATTGCGATTAAGTAAAATTTGAGTAAAGCTAGGTGCACCGCCCTACACATTGTGCAGGGCCTCCTCTGCCCTTCTTGAAGGGAGATTTCCCAAGGATGGCCCTTCATAATGCAGCAAAATCAGGCCATTAAAAGCACAACTCTCCAAACAACTCCTTTTATAGAGAATAAATGATTCTGTAGTTGTGCGTTTCAACTAATTTCAAAGTAATTAATTTCAGTACGGTAATGGTAAGTGTTCTGTGCAAGCCATTAGTTCCTCCAAACCAGACTCCTCAAACCATGTCTTTATGGACCTTCTTGGGTACATGGGAACAATGAATGGCCTTCCCCAAACTTGTGCCACAATGTTAGAAGCATAGGATTGTCCAAAATGTTGTGTGCTGTAGTATTAACGCATCATTTACAGGAACTTAGGGGCCTACACAAAACACTGAAAACAGCCCCAGACCATTATCCCTCCTCCACCAAACTTCACAGTAGGCATTAATCATTCCAGCAGGTATCTGATGCCTGGTAACTGCCAAAGCATCAGAAATCAAGATGCAAAGCATAATTTATCACTCTAGAGTCCAGTGGTGATGTGCTTTACGCCACTCCAGCAGTCAAGTGGCATTGTGCATAATGATCTTTGGCTTGGTCTTTAGATAGGTTGCCGTGGCTGAGCCAATTTCATAAAGCTCCAGCCTTACAGTGCTTGTATCGATGTATTCTTCCAGAGTTAGTTTGGAACTCTGTAGTTGGGGATGCTACAGAGGACGCGCAAGTTTTACACTGTACATTACTCACTAGCTCCGATCTGTGAGTGTGTGTGATCTACCACTGTGTGGCTAGACTGTTACTCCGTGAGGCTTCCACTTCACAATTAAAAGCAAACAGCTCTTTGATATATAGCTCCCTCGTTTTCAAGAGACCAAAAGTAATTGGAGAATTAACTCAAAAGCTGTTTCATGGACAGGTGTGGGCTATTTCTTCATCAATTAACCCCTTAACGACCAAAGACGTGCCAGACATGTCACACAGTTAACGACCAAGGACATTAAATAAACTTAGAAAGCGGTTGTTTCATTTCAAATCCATTGCGGTGGCATACAATTATGAGAATTGTTTCAGTGTCCGAATATTTCCAGACCTAACTTTATATATATTTTCAGACACACAGGCATATTAGTCATTTGTAGCCGCTCTAGCTCTATTATATTGTATCCCAACCTACTAGAGAAACACATGGACTCCTTATCATACTGCCTTGCGATAAAATCTTTGGAGGAATGGACTTTGGATAAAACAAAACATTGTTAGCATTGCCAAGAAGAAATCAGCTTGGTGTGGTGTTCGAGCAGTCACCAAAAATATCACATGACTGTCTCCATTAACAGCCTTCAACAGATAAAGCATGTTTATTGAGAATGAGATAAACCTAGGTTTTTACTCACTGCTTTTGGCCACACAATTTTACATCATTAAAGCATAAACAGGTTTAAGGTCTCGTTATCATCCGTAGGCAAGAAAAATGGGTGGGGGGGATAAACGCACAAGACTAGCCCTTGAACCAAAAAGCATGAAGAGCTATTGCACCCTTAAAGAACTTCTGTCTGCTTGCACTCAGGTAGCATGGAAAACAGAAGAATAGATGTAAGGAAGATGTGGGAAGAAACAGAACATGGTCCTGTTGGGGGAAGATATTTTAAGAAGGGAGAAAAAAATAAGGTAGGAGTGTTAAACCATATAAATATTTCAGAGTGTTTGTGTCCACTTACAATGGATGAAACCTAACCATTCATTAAAGGCATACTCCTCGTGAGTCCTTACATGTCTGCCCTGTGGTGGTAAAGCCCATTTCTTTCATATGTACACAAAATACATATAATGTGCGAGACAAAAACCAGGGGGAAATATACTGGGGGGAAAAAAAAAAAACAAAGAAAAATAGCCACAAGACGGTTGGCCGTTTAATACATTCTAACACACTCATCAGCATAAAAAAAAATACACATTATGAGGGCAATACATAAATACATAGAATGTGTATTTATTGAACACAAGTGCATACTGCGATTGAAATTAAACAGCTTTACTAGTCATGGTTGAAATACTACTAGGTATGTAGAAGACAAATGCTATATACAATATGATTTATAACCAGTCACAGATTGGTAGACATTCTAATCATATAATATGCATATTATATTATATGCACATATAAATATTTGGCTCGCTTTAAATAAGCATGTTTCTGGGACCGTTTACAGCCAATAGTAAACAATTAAAGCACTATAAATTTGCTGATGGACTGTATATAAAAAAAATAGATAATAAAGAAATGTTATTACAGTTGGGCTTTTACAACAGTAAACAAGTGCACTGGCAATGAAGGTTACTTTATTGGTAGCTTTTAAATATCTTCCATTAATAAAAGGGCAATAATTTAGTTAGGGAATTGGGGTGCTGACAATACTTACCAGAGGTTTTAAAAAAAATAATAATATATGCCTTTCAGCGTTTGTATGAGGGTTTCCACATCTGTACAGACAAAGCTGTTAAAATGTTTTAGGTTTGGTTTCTTAATTACTGTTTTTTTTCATGAACACAGAAATTAGGTATTTTAATTATACCTCATACAGAAAGAGGTTAAACACTTATTGATAGGGTTTTCCCCTAAGACAACAACATCTTGACTAAAAGTCACCTGGATCGCTTAGACACAGTCTTTGCCTTCCAATCCTTTGCTCAGATAACTCATAGATCAGATACCCGGTCATTGAGAATTCTTATTCTTTTTTTTTTTTTTTCCTGGGGTGTTGTTAAAACTTAAAGTAAGGTTGTAGGAAGATTGCTGTTTTGCCACCTAAGGCAAGTAGTTTTGGAATGCTTGTACAAGTGACTAGACTGACTAAACCTCTTTCCACATTTCAAGCAGGCATAGGGTTTTTCACCTGTATGTACTCGGATATGCTTCTTACAGTCTGTTAGAGTGAGAAATGTCTTACAGCATATTTTACAAGCATACTTGCGGGCACCTTCCACAACCAACACATTGTGCTCAGATAAAGCTTTCTTGCACTTTGAAAGAACATCCGCGGACGCCCTTGTCAGCTGGGGTGGACCCTGCTGCGATGAATGACCGTTGTCATAAGAACTTGTCCCGTTCATGAGGAGTTGAGAAGAGGCGCTATCCTGTAGCTGGGCACTCCGTACAGAAGTCACAATAGGCATTTTTGGGGCTATGCGGCGATAATTTGGGAAGCTGCAAGCTCTGCCTCTTGCGTTTCCCATGATGGATCTGGACATAGAATGAAGCCCTAAGCCAGACCTGGGGAAGTCCATTCCAAATGGATCGTTTCCTCTGTAGTTCGATGATTGGGTGCAAGGTATAGACATTACGTCCTGCATAGGACGAGCAAAATGAGAATCTGGACCGTCACTGAAGGGGTTTTCTAAGTGAGACATGACACCAGACGAATGACTGTTCTGCCCCGACTCAGGGCTCACCAAGTAGGACACCTCGCCATCCATCCTGCAGTCACTGGTCGTATTTGGAATGTTGTCGTCATTTTGGCTTAAGCTCGCACTTCCATTTCTATTTTTGTTCAGAAAGTTAGAAATACTGAAGGAGGATTTGTGCTCCATGTTGGGAGTCACATCTAATATGTGAATATCGCCAACTCTATCCGTACTAGACTGGGGGTCGGAAAAGCTACGATCACTGCTTTCTGGGCTCAGTTCAATTTTTTCCCCACCTGCAACACCCTCTACTTCAACAGGCTCGCTGCCCTCTGCTTGCGAGGTGACATCGCTCACCTCATCCTGAGGTTCAGGGGAGCTCAAAGGCTCAGATTTGACAATCACTCGCATGTGATCTTTTCCATCCACAGTTATCTCATGAGTTTCAGAAGAGTACATATTTTTATCACAGGCATTTTCCTGTACATAACTAGCTTCAGCTGTGTTTGTCTGGGATCCCATAGAGATATGTGAAATATTTTCGCCGCCGTTGTCAGATTGGCTGGGCACTTGAGTATCTTCTTGACTATTGTACGACTGATCAAATATTATTGTGGCATCCTCTTGGTTTTCTGGAGCAGAATCAGATTTTAAGTTGTCTACAATTTTGATGGAATCGGGAGAGAAATACTCTTCACGAGAATTAACCATCGACTGAACACTTTCAGGAGTAACGTCCGTTATGAGACATTCATCCAGAGAGGTCCTCATTCGTTGCCTAGCCCTTTCCTCAGATGACTGTTTCCTTTTGTGAAGCCTCCTTATTGGGAATGTGGCCCTTTGCTCCACCATACTGTTTCGAACCGAGTTATGTTGCTGCTGTGACTGTTCCTCGTTACTCTGATTTGAATTCAGAGCAGAGCTCACTATGCTTAGTCCTAATTGCTGAAGCATGAACGATCTCTGCATGCGAGCACTCTGCTCTTGAGCTCTATCATTGGGAGACATGGGCAGTGTCCTTGTGGTGAGATAATGCTTACACGCTTTCACTACCGAATTTAAATGCAGGTGAGACGCTGCAAGTAAGACATCCATAACATTGCTCTCTCCAAGCATGAGCGTTGATGTATACATCATATCAATGAGGGCAGCAAAGGCTTCGGAGGTCACCACCTCGCTGTCCAACTGAATCATGTTCATGCTCTGGTCCCCCTCGGCGACTGTAAAGAGGGCTCTGAAATGAGTGCTGCAGGCAGCTAGCACAGAGCGGTGAGCTTTGAAATGACGACTGCCGACCACAATCACACAGTCGCAGAGCTGCCCTTGGAGCCTCTGATAGTTCAACTGCTGGAACGTTTGTTCAAAATGCCCAGGAAAATCCATGGTCCTAGAGAAAAGAAAAGAAAAAAAAAAAGGACATCTCAAATAAGTAAGAAATACTGCCATGTTAACACAACTAAATTCTACCAATACTAAAGGAATGTGGCAAACAAGCCTGGGGGGTGTAAAAATCTCATTATTTTAATTTTCAGGCACATTACGGAGTGATAGTCCCAAACTGAGTTTGGGGCAAAGCGTGAAAATGCTCACGCCCCTGAATACTTTTTAGATAGTTCATCCAACATGAAAAGAACTACAAATAATAAAATAAACATCTTTGTTAAATATTCCCTAAAGGGTGTTTCTCCTAAGTCTCCTCACTGACTTCACTATCCATTATGCAGGGCCAGTTGTGCTGTTCTTGCTGGAGACGCTTAACTGGTGTTGGCCCTCCATAATGAATGGAAAAGATCCCAGCTCTCCTGCCAAAAGTCTCCTTATGAGTTTTTTTTTATATCACCCCCAAAGTGTTCGAAATATTTAAATGCACTGCAACTAGAATTCCGTCAATAAGACTTTTGTCATTATAGTTTCTTGAGACCCCCACTTAACACAAACACATTTCACTGAGAAAAATCAGACAGTCCAGAAGTGTACAAAAAAAATTCCAAAATAAAGTAGTATTTTTAGGTATAAAAATAGGATTGATTTTTGGGATGACTGATTTGCAGCTTGGAAACCTGGCTTCATGAAGATGCAATAGCTTTACTACCCAACTAGAAATAGTATTATTTTTATGGCCTCCACCCAGGTTATTTGAGCACCCCAGGTTTGGGCTTCATACTTTATGTGATGGCTGTTGTTGTCACTGATGCCCAACTGTAGAACATAATCTCTACCCCTATGTGAAATAATGTAAAGTCAGGATAGATATTACAAACAAGGAACTGGTGCACTGGCTGCTTGAAGCTGTCAATCAGGGGCAAAGTACGGAGGAGGAGGGCAGCCTCTTCTGTGTCAGGTCGAGGCTTTATTTCTTGGCATTATAAGGGACACTAAATGCTCCCTTTAAAAGTCCTCTCAGAGAGCTACATCTTCCTGACATAACTTCCAAATATGCTGACACAGCTCGGCCCTTCCTGTTAAACTCACTGGCCCTTCAAAATGCACGCCTTGGTGAATTGGACACCACATCCCTTAGATACACAGAGGGGGCTATTCACTAAAGTCAGAGCTGTGGTTTCAATGCATTCACTTCATTCTACTTTATGAAGGTCCAATTCCTGCAGAAAGCGCTTGGCTGGCCCCAGATCAGGCAGAGCTCAATCAGTGCGATTTCTTCACCCTAACTTATACATTATACAGGGCAAGCTCAGCCCTTCTGAATGGAGAAACCACCAGTGTGCGTCCTTCATAATGAATACAGCTCTACCGCGAACTGTCTCTTTAGTGAATAGACCCCGAGATCTAACCACAAACACGCTAGCACAGCATAGTCAGGCTTGCGGGGCCAAACATACAAGTTGCATATTTAGGAATGCCAAGACTACACACAACGGCCGTACCATAAAGGCTGCACTCCAGAGCCGAAAATTCCCAGCAACTTGGGTACCCGTCGCTGTCAGGATACAAACGCAATCAGGAACGGTGCTTAAACACGCAAACATGACCTCATTTCCTCATCAGGACGTTCAATGTTAGCGTTCTAACCCATCCCCTGCCAGTACATTAAGCCTTAACACAGCCACTGCATTTTATGATGATCTATCTAGGAATCAGTCACGTGATGAAAGCAACTTTACCTGAAAAAGATATTTAGCGATTTCCATAGCACCAGCATACTCCGCAACCAACCAATTCCACCCCACTGACTGCACAACATATACATGCAAACCAAATTAATACGTTCCTAAGTCCCTCTGCGTTATGGAGTAAATACCAGGCGCAATAACATTTTATTTAGCAAGTCTGATCCAGTCCCCGGCTTTAACGCATGATGCGTTAACTTTGTCCGCACGCTGAGAAAAATATTAATTAGCCTCTGGCTAATCCCATATTACGTTTAGGTAACTTTAGCACAATAAACTGGTACAGGCGTTACGGAATAATTATTTAAAAAGCAGCGTTACTTTGTAGTTATATATACTGATATTGCATGATGTCATACATTAAAAGGTCATACACAGCCCTCGACCTTCACTGCATTGTATGTGATACACGCAGAGCGTGGAATGTCTCGCAGCTTCTTTCGCAATTAATTTAGAATGAAGGCATTTGCTACTCTAATGTAATCATTCCAGTCCCAGTGTAATCAATTACAAACAGAATGAAGAGTACACACACACACACACACACACACACGTGTGCCAACCAGGGATCGCAACACACGCGTGCCAACCAGGGACCGCAACACAAACACCAGTGCCAACCAGGGATCGCAACACACACACACGCGTGCCAGCCAGGGATCGCAACACACACACGCGTGGCAACCAGGGATCGCAACACACACGTACGTGCCAACCAGGGATCGCAACACACACGTACGTGCCAACCAGGGATTGCAACACACATGTACGTGCCAACCAGGGATCGCAACACACATGTACGTGCCAGCCAGGGATCGCAACACACATGTACGTGCCAGCCAGGGATCACCATATACACACACGCCAGCCAGGGATCACCATATACACACACGCCAGCCAGGGATCACCATATACACACACGCCAGCCAGGGATCACCATATACACACACGCCAGCCAGGGATCACCATATACACACACGCCAACCAGGGATCACCATATACACACACGCCAACCAGGGATCACCATATACACACACGCCAACCAGGGATCACCATATACACACACGCCAACCAGGGATCACCATACATACACACACACGCCAACCAGGGATCACCATACATACACACACACGCCAACCAGGGATCACCATACATACACACACACGCCAACCAGGGATCACCATACATACACACACACACGCCAACCAGGGATCACCATACATACACACGTCAACCAGGGATCACCATACATACACACACACACACACGTCAACCAGGGATCACCATACATACACACACACACACCAACCAGGGATCACCATACATACACACACATGCCAACCAGGGATCATCATACATACACACACGCCAACCAGGGATCACCACACACACAAAGACATGTCAAAATGCAATATGCAGGAGGTCACTCTAAGCACGACGTACTGACAGGATGCCCCTCACCAAGGCGCCGTATACATCGCCGGTGTGACCCTCCCCCCCACTACGTAAATATGGTCTCCGCCAGTGTACTCTCCCACTATAGGGTTTCTCCTCACCTGTCTGGTTGGCAGGCCCAGGCCTCGGTCATACAGCGGCCTCTTTGTGTCTGACGGCTCCCCCGGGAGCTGCTGCTCTGCTCCTGTCCTCGGCCTCCTTCTTCGGCTACCGGACGTGACGAGCAGACCGAGGGGGGAGACAAGTGGGCATCAGACAGAGAGAAGAGCTTGCCAATGGGAGGGCGGGGTTACAGTAGCAGACAGACGGAGGAGCCCCAGACAACACAGTCTCCTCCTCCCCCTTCCGTCTGCGGCCGCTCCGCCGAACGCTCCCCACGCCCCGCTCTCCAGCCCAGGGTGGAGATACCCGCACTGAAGCTAGACAAGGCAGAATGAACAAGGTCGTGTAGTGATTGGACGCATTGGCCGTACTTCTACCTCGTGATTGGCCGCATCCCTTGTCCCTCTAACGAAGCTTCTGCCCGCGTTTTTGCAAGTCAATAGGTATATTGGTGTTAAGCAGAAGCCTCTGAAGGATCTATTGTGTATTTATTCATACGGGGCTTGCACATGGCACGTATGGAGTGTTGCGTACATATTTTCATTCTATTGGGAGAGAAAAAAATTAACCAATCCGGTCGTGGTATATACTGACGAACAAACGTAAATATTTAGGAAACGCCCATTGCTTCAGATCAATGAGCCTTTTGAGAACACGGACATAATAAACCCCGCCCCTTGTATTGTAGTGAGCCAGTTTGGCCCGCCCCTTTCTGTCATAGGCTCTTATACTGTTTGCTGAGCTTCATATGGATTTATCCTATTTGTTATTTACTTAATAACGCTTTACTAAGAAGGCAAAATAGTAAATACCAATAGAATGAGGATAAGTTCATATTTTATATGGGGGAACATACAGATGCCAAAGCAATGGGGTTCCTGGGTTGTTGGTGGTTGCATTTATATACATAATGTTGGCTTAATGGCTCACATCTCCCAAGAGTCCCGATTTAGGAAGGACAGTCCTTCTGCCCCCTTCTCTAGGAACACTGTATGTGGACACCCCTCCTAATAAATGAGTTTAGGTGTTTCCACACCGATTGTTAACAGGCGTAAAAAAGCAAGTACACAGGCAGCCGTCTCCTTAGGCAGAAGAATGAGCTGAAGAGCTCACAGGAGGCCACCTTTTGACAGTTTGTCAAATGTGTGCCCTGCAAGATCTGCTCCGGTCTCCTGTAAGTGCTATTGTTGCGAAGGGGAAGCATCTAGGAATAACAACAACTCATTGACGAGGTGGTAGACCACTGTGGGGCTACACAGAAATCATTTTCACAGTAGATAATTAACAGGAAAATAAACTTGAATCTCTCCTAAAAAAAATCTGCAACACAGTGCAAATTATTCTTTAGAATATGAATATCATATGCAAACCCCGCATTGTGTGTATAGATCAAATGGATCAATTGAGTAACACATGCGAATCCTGCATTGTGCGTAAAAATCAAATGAGAACCACATGGAAACATAGAGATCAACTGAGTATCACATACAAACCCTGCATTGTGTGTATAGATCAAATGAGAACCACGTGGAAACATCGAAAAATCAACCGAGTAACGCATACAAACCATGCATTGTGTGTATAAAGAAACATACATATTAATAAAAATGCCTATAACATAAATATCTCAAATCTTAAAACTGAGCTGGTTAGAAAGAAATCTATGAACCCCCCAACTGGTCCTGCTCATCATCCTTGTGGAGCCTGTATATACAGTATATATATATATATATATATAGCTGGCGTCCAAATATTTCCAGGGTTGCTTTTCATTCACAATTCGGCCCTGAAGGCTAGTAATATGCTAGATATACTTAAACGAAGGTGAGCAGAATAGTATATTTTGTGAGTGACATATGCTGGTGTGGCATGCACATTAATTGAACAATTGTTAATGAATACTTGGACTCTAATATACAGCGTAAAGTACACATCCAGTACGAGTCACAAAGCGTTATATGTACTTGGACACATATAACAGGTCTATGGGAGTTTATATCACGCATCCACTGCACTTGGTTCATTCATTTTTGCTAAAGCTTACTAATACATGTCAATATCCAGAGCGTCCTGCAGGTGGCACTGTCTGTTTCCCAGATCTGAAAATGCTGTGCTGGAGGTTCTTCTTTGCCGTAGCGCAGTGTCGTTTCTTTGGTGTTAGGACTCTTGCTGCGGATTGGTTGGAAGTGTTCCGTACGCAGCGTGTGTGAGAGGCTGTTCGCATGGCTTCCAAGGCGGTGTGGGAGTACAGAGGCTCCCCGGAGCAGTCAGCTTTGCTGGGTGAGCAGTAGAAGTATAAGTCTATGGTGGCTTAAATAACATGTATTACTCATGGCACTAAATAGTATGAGTTGTTTCGCATTCTTAGCAGGCAGCATTACATGACTTCCTAAAGCCTTTTCCAAAGTGCATGTTCTCCTCCCAATGCTGGTTATTAGCGTGTAGCAATGTTCCTCAGCCCTAAAAGTCACAATAATAACTAAAAGGGACCCTCTATTTATATCACAGCTGTGTGTGCTCTTTAAATCCAGGTTTGTCTCCTTGGAAATTCATGGAGGGGCTATTTATTTATTATTGAGAATGATAACGATGTAGGATTGATTTTTAGAGGCCACTCGCCATAGCCAAATAATCCCAATATTTCATTAACGAGAAATATTATTTGACAGCCCGGAACTTTCTATCATATAAAGTCAATGCTGAGCCACGCACCTAAAAGAAAGAGATCAAAGCTAAAATATGCAGAGTACATTTATTACAAAACAGTGTATCTTTATTTTATTTTTATTTGTACCAAAAAGCACAAAACAAACCCCAAATAGCCCAAGACCCCACCCCCCCATGTTGCGGTACAAACCATCTACCTTTACGAACGGTTGGATCAACCTAGCTGGGATACATAATTAGGTACTCGACTTCATTACATAGTAAACGTATTGGTGGGTATTTCTAGATGCTGCGTATGCTTGTGTTTAAAAATGTATGATTTCATTATTGTATATTTTCTACTAATACTTCTTGTCCCTATTGTTTTTTTCCCCCCTCAGTGCAATTCTCCAATGGAAATATACAGTCACCGGAGAGTATTAAATTAAACTTATACAGGAACAAAGATCAGACAAACCCTAGAAAAAGAAAGCAGCAAATCTTGGTAAGACCTCTGGGGAGCAAAGCAATCATTTTATTCTATGACCAATACAGGCGCCCCTTTTCTTTTATGCGATCCTGACAGGTGAATGGCGTGTCAATAAATCTCAACAAAGAGTTTTACAATCTGCCAAAAACAGTTTGTTTGATAATTCTATATTTTTCACATATTGCTAACCAGTACATGCCATGTATAACTGAGTAACTAGTTCCCTTCCGTGAGTTTAAACCTCCGATGTGCCGCAGGGTACTTAACATGTGCTGATCAGCAATATGTGAAAATGATATGTGCCTGGAAAAAACATGGCCTGTGTGCTTGCCCTAATATTGACTTGATTTCTTGGGTTTTATTTTGCCAAATTGAGTTGTTTCAACCGGGTGATGGAAACTGAATTAAGAAATAGTAGTAATAATAGTATTGCATCGTTTGGTTGCGACAAAGTAATGCGACATTTGACTGATCAATATCTGCTCTTAAGGTGCTTACACAATTAATGACTATAATGTGCAAAATGTTCATTTTTCTTTGTAGGCGGCAGAAACGGACAGGCTAAGTTATGTGGGAAATAATTTTTCCTCCGATGATTCAAACTGTAACCCTCTGTGTAGGTAAGGTAATATCTGGCATTAAAGCTTGAACACTTGGATATAAAAGCAATTGTTACCAGTTGCGTAATATGTTTGAATATCGTGCCATTGTTTAGTTATTTGTAACATTTTATTGAATGATACCTGTTGGAACGGCTTTACTTTAGTGAGAGCGGCGGCTCTACGCTATAAAAGGCTACTGAATAACATCCTGTGAAATCCCCCCCCCCATTGCAAACTTCCTAAGTAGTCTAGTTTGAGTTCTGTTGAGGTGTATTATGCATAAATATACCTCTCTATCTAAAAGTCTTCCCTTTGTGAACAATTTTGACTAGGCCTGGAGAAGTGAAATGCAGTAGGGTAATGTGACGCCACGATAATAGCGGGACTGCTTGCACACTATGCAAGCAGCCGTAGATAAAGCCTCAGCTGCAGTGAGGTGAGGGAATGAGAGTGTGTGTGTGTGTGTGTGTGTGTGTGTGTGTGAGTGAGTGAGTGAGAAAGGGATTATGTGTTAGTATGAATGTGTATGTATATCTGTGTGCCAGTGAGTATGACATCTAGGGGGTGGGAGCGATCACAAGGGGCGATGGAGCCACTTGACTTTACCTGCACCCTCCCCCAGGTGCCAAAAGGGGCCAGCCCTCCTTATGCATAACCTCCAATAAGCAATATGGCTTTGTGTTTAACGCCTTGCACCTATCACATCAGACTCCTGTTTATTTGTTGACTGTAGAAGCAAGTTTAGAACTGATCGGCTATAGCATTTCTATTTTCATGCTGAAGCCAAGGGGTTTGCTAAGTCATTGTAATTTAAAGAATATGTCAATGAGATATGTGTTTTTAGCAATATGTTTGGTAACGAAATGGTATTAGCTCCACAGTTTAATGTAGATACACTTAAAAAAATGTGCTAAATGGCTGTAAATCATAAAATGTCTGGGAATGCACATGAGAACATTTTCTTTATGCAATGTGCAAATTCTTGTGTTATGTATTTCCACAGGTATTTTGTTGGTGTGTTAAATAAGGAATCTGGGCAGATGGAAGTATATGATGCAGAGTATTTTAACATGCAGCCACTATTGGACACCAACAGAAAGAGTATGTTTTATACTTGTATTTATTATTGTTATTATCTCGTGTAGCCTTGACTGGGGTATAGTACAGGTTTAAATCTTCAGGATTTGTATTTTTAACTTCATAGAGGGACGGCCATATTTCAGGCAGCTGAATTCTTTTAATACAGTGGCAGTGGAAGTGTAGTTTACCATTAAAAAAACACATCTTTTATAGGTAATAGAAAATAGCTATTTTTATATTCTGGAAAAAGGTGATCTTCTCTGTGTATGTTTGAGTTAGTGTTCAGTTCTATATTGAGCGGGAACTTAAGTTACATTTATTTTGCAGGTGACTTACACGATGAAGACGAGACTGACAAATCTAGCAGAACGTACAGGGAAAAGGTAATGGCAGCAAAGCAGGCTTTGTTACTGTATAGTGCTGTGGCCTCTACTATTTGTAGTAATTTTCAAGTATTTATTTTAAACATTCCAATTGTATTAAATATGAAATGGGAAGTAACATATCCAGCAGCACGACTGAAAAATAAGCAGAATGTGCTATTTAAGCCATTCGCTTTTCTGGGAGTTGTTATGCCTTTTTATTTGCTTGATACAATGCAGTACTTGTTAGTCTTTCGTATGTTTCTTTCAAACATTTAACTGTTCTTATGTGGGTTTTTTTCTTCCTCCCTTGAACTTATTGCCCAGGTGGATGCTTTGATAGAAGCCTTTGGTACCAACAAGCAGAAGCGTGCCTTGAATTCCCGCAAGCTGAACAAAGTTGGCAGTGAGAGTTTAAGTAAAGCTATGGCGAAGGCTGCTGAGGAAATCATAGAGAGCAAAGGAACAACGGGTAAGGAAGCCATTATTTTCCAGAGCAACTGGCTGATTTTAATACTAAGCTTAGAACATCTCATGTAAATGAGCAAGCTGACTAAAAGTGTGACACGAGCCAAGTCCGACCCTGGCTCTGCGAAAGCAGAGGTTTGACTGGCTGACATCAGAAAAGTCCAAAATATTAATTAAAGGAGGTGCTTGTGAAAACTTTGCTGTGGGTCACACACCTCCACTTTTGACAAGCAAAGCCAATGTCAACATGCCCAGCTAAATTTTCTTGAAAAAGTATTCATATTGGTCAATTGCTGTATATTGTGGATTAAGCTTACATCAACCTGCCCCTCAATTTGGCTCATCTAGACTGATAGTTTCTTCCTTCTGTATAAGGCATATTTTATTTCTTGACAAGATAAGAAAAAATACCAAAGGCGTGCACCTAACATCCCGTATTTTGTCTGTCACTGTGATAAAAAAATCACATAATGTAACCATTCATATAGTATTCTGTATGGATATAGTTGCTATATAGATGAGACGACAATGCTCTCTTCTTCTTTCCATGTTCTAGAATTGGTAAAAGAGGCTATTGGCAATAAAGACACAGAGGTTTCGATGTTCCTACCTAAGCGTGATGTTAACGCAGACAAGCCTGAAAATGTGTACAAGCTGGACGATCGTATCCTTCTTATAATAGGGTTGTGTAATAGAGATACGCTGCGAATGTCATTGTTTAAAAAAACAAACCAAAAAAACTGTCCTGTGTCACCATAATCGCGGGGTAACCGGAGTTGCTGACTGCTCTGGTCAGACCTCTGTCCCCATCACAATCACATTATAAAGGATAGAGAACAGCAAGAAAAGGTGATTGCCTTTCCTGACCCAGGTTTGAAAAATACTTTTTATGTTTGTTTTTCTGACCCATTTATTTATATATAAATTTTATAAATATATTTAAATATTATATACAATATTTATATTTTGTAGTTAGCGTGGTGGGTATTTAAATAATATATGAATATAGTAAAAAAAAAAAAAAAAAAGCCCAACTTCTTACTAAAAATATATAATTTTACTGTAAACGAGCGTGGCAAATAACAGTTGAAGAAAGAAAAAAAAAATGGTATGGTCCTATAGCATAAAAGCCCCTGGTCTTTTAAGGGGTTGAAACCTTTTTCATCTGTATTCAGCATGATATAAAAAGTTCTTGCAACCCCTCAGTCTTTTCATAGGAAGAGCATATTATAAGGACATCTTGGCTCTCTCTCCTAAATTTTAACACACAATTTCATTAACCCCGTTGTTCTCATTTCTGCTTTGTGCTTTCATGTTCAGCTGAGGTCCTGAATGTAACTTTTGGCTCGCCGATCGATTTTAAAATAGGTTGTTTTCTGGATTTCTGGAGAGTTTGGGGGAGAAGTTGTCTGAAATGTTACTTAACTTTACGTTTGGCCAATAAGTTATCTCACCTGTGGAATACGCAGCTCTCGAAGCTCCCTCTGAAGCCTTTAGAAACATCACTTCTGAAACGTTACAGCAGATGAGAGAAAATAAGAAGTAAGTAACTTCAAACCGGCAGCATTCGGCCACATACTCAGATGGCATGGCAGCAACCTGTTGTGTTTATGGATATAGTTAAAGCATAGTCAAAGCTACAATCCTCTGAAAAGTAGCATCAGTTATTCTTTTTATTGTTTTAATGTTTGTTTTGTTTGGTTTTTTTAAAAGCCACAGTAAATTACATACACGCCCACCCCCCTTTTATTAACAAAAAAACCCCAATTATTTCCAGACATGGGCTGTTTGTTCTTCAAGAAATTCAAGAGCTTATTAACCAGAAAGATCGTGACCAGCAAGCCCGCTGCTTGTGTTATTTGGATGTCTTGATCAAGCTTAGTCAGTGCAAGATGGTAAAACGCAAAGGTAAGTCAAATGAGACGTTTGTGATGTTATTTCTCTATAATAAAGTAAATAAAGCAGAACATATCCAAAACAGAACTTTATATATATGAATTTATTTTTTATTCATATTTTTTTTGGCAGAGCTGATGGACCCGAGTTTCCCAAACATGGTATTCACAAAGCTAATAAAGAATTTTACTGTTTCAACATTCAGAAATGGGAGGTGAGAGGACTCCTTTTTTAGTGTGAGGTCACTAAAAATACACACATTGTAACATTATTCTTGAAAATGTGGAAACATAATAACTCTGTTTCAGAAGTAAAGGTCTTTCATACAGAGCCGGACCATTCTGTTTATTTAACTTAAACAAAGTATAGGATGGACATTTATTTAAAAGGCGAAAACGAGATTATGATCAGGGGCTTTAGGTGTAATGTAAGCTGGTTTTACTTTACCAAGACGGTGGTAGAAAAATGGAACCGCCTCCCAGCGGGCGCAGAGGAAGGTATCAGTGAGGGAATTTAAAAATACATTGGACGGACATAAGGCTATACCCTGAATAAAGACCGGACCAAGGACAGATTTAGCCTGTTTTAAATGGAAATAAATAATTGAGTTATGTTTCACTATTCTAGGTACATCTGTTTTGATTTGTGTAAAGCTGAATATAGCTTCTCGCTTGAGTATCTCCAAGGCACATGCATTAACTAATTAATTGTACAGTTAACACCACATCTTCTCTTCTAGGCTACAGAATTCAGTCCCCGACACAATGAAATCTAAAATAGTTGCACATGCGATAGCCCTGGCCCTGCATATCTGTGAATTTGAAGTCGACTTGACACTTTTACAGAGGGACATGAAGCTCACGGAGAACAGGTGAGCCCAAGTTGTATTGGGGTTATGTATTCACAGCCATTCTGGTGCAGTCATCATAAGAACCAGTGGAATGCTCATCGCTACATTGGCATCAACAAGCGTAATGCAATAGTTTAAACAAAGTCAACACTTCGGGCTTTAATGTCATTAAGAAAAAAAAGCATTTAGTGGTATAAACACATTCACTATGACACCAGTAGAAACAACCATAGATACCATTCTGCCTAGTTCTATCTCTCTAGTCTAGTCATTACCAAGTGAAATGAATATAGTTCAATAACTAGTTATTGACAACATTATTAGAAAGAAGTACTCCTAAAATACCATGGCCTTTTAGGACTTAATTAAATCTGCCCCTACTTAAACACCAGCCATCTTTCTTTCCAGATTACGGCTAGGTAACCTTGAATGTTATCCTAGAGTAAAAATGTGCTTGAAACTTTTGAAATAGTCTGAATATTACTATCCAAATGCAATGTGACTGAGGGGAAAAAAGTTTATCTTCTGTGGAACTTTCTTAAAATAAGAAGATGACTGCCTAGGTTAGCCTTTATTACTGTATTTGCTCGAATGTAAGACAAGGTTTTTCCCCAGAGAAAATGTACCCCTCGTCTTATAATCGAACCTTAAATAGAGGTCTGACTACAAGACTAAGATCCAGATCCACCACAGCGCTGCAGGGGGCCTGGATCCTCCTCTCTGGCAGTCAGTGGACGTCTGCTTTGATGCATGTAGACAACCTCCACTGCTGCCGGCACTTCCTCTGGGGCTTCTACGACGGAGCGTGTCACATGACCTTCGAGTGCTCAGTCATAGAAGCCCCAGCGGAAGTGCCGGGCTGAAGCGGAGATTGTCTGCATGCATCACGCATTCACCGTCTGCCAGAGAGGAGGCTACCCCGCTGGTGATTGTCTGAGCAATGCGCGGACACAACCTCCGCTTCCTTCCAGCATTTCCGCTGGGGCTTCTATGATGCACCACTGTGACACGACCTTCCAGGTAGCACCGGAGGTTGTTTTATTAAATATGAAAAATAGTTTACATGTGAATTAATATTTACTAATAACTTTTTTCCTAAGGGTAGTGTTATATTCAAGCTCTTTTTTTTCCTAAATTAATATTCAAATTTTGGAGGGTTATCTTATAATCAAGCAAGTACGGTACATATTCCCAAAGGAATGAACGTTGGTTATTAAAGGTAATGTTATCGATGACAGGGCTTTTGAGAAGAGGTTCGTTACACAGAAATATGACATGACCCGCCAGGAGATATCTTGTCAAGATTGTTATCTAGAGTGGGAAGGAGGAACCATTCATTTAGTTACATGTGTTATGTGTGCAACATGTTTGTAGTGTTGTAAGCCTCTGTGGAATGGTGTTTGTAGGCATATTCAAGATTTTCCACTTGCTTCTTTTTCTTTTATAGGGTGCTTGAAATTGCTAAAGCAATGGGTTTGAAGATCAGTAAAAGAATGATGTTCTCTAATGCTTCACTTGATGAAGGCCACAAAATTGGGATTTTGGCAGTTCCTTTGGCAGTGTACAAGCCTTCTGGGGGATTGATGAAACGAAAGAAGATGTGAATTGGAAAGGATAGGATTTCGCTGTTTGATCTGGAATTTCATTGTGACTTCATTTTGAAGCTGGCATTGTTTGTGGGACACAGTAATAAACATGGTTTTGATTTTTTACTGCCATTTATTAGTTAATTAAATAAACATCCATAATTACAGGTGTAATCAAATAGGTAGCATTGTCTACATGAGTTCTGAATTCTGCACAAGTGTCGCAGTGGTTACTTGTTTCATTATGGTGGGAATTCCAATTTTGAGATTGGTAAACAAATGTCTAATGTAATGTATTTATTTGGTACAGATTCTAGTGTAGCTAATGGGTTCTAAATAAACACTCCCTACCAAACATCAGCCAGAATTGCAGATATAAGGCTATATGGCTTCAATAACTCCTGGTGTACAGGAAAGTGAATATTGGGAATTCCATCACACTATATGGCCAGTTCTATCTAATTTTACATGCAACATCCAGGGAAGCCTCACAAGTGAGGCTGACCGTGGATCCGGGGAGGGCAGCCCTCCCCGGAAGAAAAACGGCCACCGCCGCACCGATCATCAAAGATCGCGGCGGCGCCCGGCTAAAACTGCTTAGGAAGCGATCGGAATCGCTTCATAAGCATAAACTGTGTTGCTGACATGCCTCAGTATCGAGGCATGTCAGCAACACTACCCCTCTACCCCGATCGCCTTGAGATTGCTCCGAGGAGCAACCACAAGTGCTATCCTGTGACTGACGTTGCCGTCATTCACAGGATGGCATTAACAATAGATCTGAGTTCACAGAGGGTCTATCCAGGTACTGCATCCAACCATGCAAGGTCAATGGAGCCCAGCTCACTAATGAGAGTGACTAGTAATAAAAAAAAAAATTGGTCAAAAATGTTTAAAAAAAATTAAAAAAAATATGGTAACATGTAAAAATCTCCACTGTCACCAAAAAAAAAAAAGTTTTTAATAAGCAAGTCCTAAAATTCTTTATCTTTACAAAAATTCCAGCATGGAAAGAGTTAAAATATTGGCATTACAAATGCCCATAGAGTGTCTAGTATTAAAAAATATATGAGTTGATGGGGAAATTGAATTGGCCGGGTTCAAAGATGGGACATGGGGCAGATGTCTAAATGGCAAAAAAATACACGCCAAACACAAAGGCAGCGTTTTACCTCCCAAATAACCCTACAAACCCATGCATGGGGGGTATCACTGAGCTCAGGAGATGTTACTGAACACATATTGGGGTGTTGTTTGGCACGGACATACACCAGGAGCGATAAATTTATACCTTAAGTACATGTGTGAAAAAAAATAAAAAAAAAATGTACTACCATAAAGTTTCACAAAGGGTGGTGGTAAAATTAGTGCATGGAAAGGGTTAAAATACCAGCATTTCAGATACCTTGGGGTGTCTAGTTTTTAAAAATATATGATTTGATGGGGTAAACTGCATTGGCCGGCTTCAAAGATACCCAAAACAGCACATGGGGGGAAGAATTACCAGATTTGGAAAAAAAGGTTTTGAAATAGCAAAACGCTACCTGTACTTATTGCCCCATAACGTGCAGAAAAAAGCAAAAAAACATAAAAACATTGGGTATTTCTAAACTCAGGACAAATAGTAGAATCTATTTAGCAGGTTTTTTTCCATTAGTTTTTGCAGATGAGTAAAAGTTTTCTGTTTAAAAAGTGAGAAAAATAATTTTTTTAACAAAAAATCCCCATATTTTATCATTTTTTTTTATAGTAAATTAGATGATATGATAAAATAAATGGTATCTAAAGAAAGCCCTGTTTGTCCTGGAAAAAAACTATGTAATATGTGTGGAAGCATGAAATGAGAAAGAAGAAAATCACAGCTAAACAGTAACCCTGAAAAACGTTAAGAGCCATTGTCCCGCAATATACTACGAGTAAAAACCCCTATTGTCCTTAAGGGGTTAATGGAGCATTGATGCAGTAACAGTTGATATCTACTCAATATAATAGATTATATATTTGTACTAAAACAAGCAAGAAACATGAATAAATGCACATTGGTACTACTATGTATCCATGGGTGAAATGATAAATCAATTTTATACAAAATATTAAATCACATCTCTTTCCAATAACGCTCAAAAAAGTACAGACAACACTTACCAATTGAGTTTGCCATGTTTACATTTGTTTTATTTTAGCGAAAAAGTAAATTTGTGTAAATTAAAAGTACAACGCAGATCAAAATTACAAACTTATTCCAAATACAGACAAGCAAAACAATTAATCGCTTTCAATATCTGACCCATACAAAAATATCACCAGAGACACTAAACTATGTACATATTAAAAAAAAATCTAAACTCCCAAGTGCCACCATTTCCCAGAGTCTGTACCGCAATAGTGAAATGTATAAAACACCCAGAAGCACATTACACAGCTCCTGCTCAAACACACAAGAAATATCCCCCCCACCTAGACTTAAATATACCCATATACCATACAGTGCTACCATTTCATCTGTAGTCTTACAGTCTATATGAGCAATACCACCCACACCACCCTTTTCCTCTTGTCCACCTATATAGAAAGTTAACTATATAAAAGGCACTCATTGTCACCAATTGCGCATATAAAAATACTACCCGTTTACACATTATCTTTATATTTACACATTCACCCTCTGAAACTGAAAAAAATTTAAAAAGAAAACCCCGTTCCCTTAACAAAAGGGTAGGTGGAGACTCAAAGGGTTTTTGCCCCAAAATCAAGGAGGAAGTGTTACAGATTCCCCTGGTCACACAGTCAGGAACTGACTTCCTCTTTTCTATATTGTCTGATCATATTAAGGCCCATAATTAGGTTTTTGTTCCCTGAATGTTATGGTTGATACGCCTGCTTGAATGGAGGCGACTCAGTTATCTTTAAATAACGACAAGCTAAGGTTTTAATGAGGACTGGAGACATTTGGGCCTCTCCTAGTATCTGGTTTGATAGGTCAGCGTCTCCAAGAGATGATGGAGTCCATCTTGGTCACCACAAAAAAAAAAAAAAATCCAGAAAAATTTCTGATCATTATAGTGTTGGGAATTTTTCCCTACCTTTGAGACATTAACCCGTTAACATACCCGTTCTATACCTGTTAGAATACTTAAAGCGGTACCTTTGTCCAAGGACAATATTAAAAGTATTTTTTTGACTATAGATTACTCACGATATATTTGAACACTGAGTCCTATAGAAACATGGAGTATTTTTGCTGCTAAGCGTGACGCTATAAGCAGAAACCAATATATTATGTCTGGTCATTGTTCCAAATGTAACAGTTTGAGCCAGAACTGCATACATTTTATCATGTAATATATGACCTCATAGGACA
Organism: Spea bombifrons; assembly: GCF_027358695.1. Lineage (NCBI taxonomy): Eukaryota > Metazoa > Chordata > Amphibia > Anura > Pelobatidae > Spea > Spea bombifrons. The sequence continues at coordinate 87,757,965 of NC_071087.1, forward strand.
ACTACATGAGGATGAAGGGTTCAAAGGTGTAAAAACACATCTGCTTGTTCTCTCACTGTGTTTCATGTGGTATGTAAAGAACGAATGGCCATGCTGTGTAGTGGGGAAATCTGCATTGACATAGATCTGTTTCCTCCTATCGCATGATAGTCTGTGGGTAGTAGGTCAAGCCTGGCCAGACACCAACACTGTCCAGCTCTCTAAGCCTGTGCAAAAGCCAGTATTTCTCCAACTCCCTTGACAGTCTGGGTCAAGCCATGCTGTTGAGACCACAGCAGGTTACTCAACTCCAGTTATGATGCAGTTTGGAAGATTGTATTCACCTCATTTACATAATTCTACTTATTGTATTCACAGGATAACAAAGCAGGAAAAGTTCAACAATGTATGCTGTACCAGCATGTCGCAGGGTCACACAGTTTGGAGTTGACTGGTTCATATTTTCTAAATGATATCTATGACTCCTAATGGGGTCACAGATAATAATTATACTACTGTGGGCCAGTGTGGTAACAAAAAAAAGAAGAAAAAAAAAACTGGATCCTCCATCAAAGATGTACCCAAAGCTACTCCTACAAACCGAGTAACATACTCTCTCACACACACTGACATACAAACATACACACGTGATATGACGGTAGAAATATATACACACACACTTATATAAAAAATATCTGCCCCCCATATGCTAAACTAAATAGTATAAGTAACAAAAGCTAAGTATTTTTTATTTTTATATTTTTCTTTTTAAGCCCTCACTCCCTCATATCAAATATAGTTCCTTAAATATAGTACATTTTATATCTCACACAAAGCTCACGTAGGCAACAGCACATAATGGGATGCAGTACACATAAATTCCCTAAAACACTTAAAATATAGGTAGAGAATGCATGCCCACAGGTATGGAAATCTTTGGGCCGTTGCTGCAACCAATTTTAAGAGCTACAACTATAACCCTTATCATTTTGGCATGGGAGTTTCAGCCCACAAATGTGCCCATGCAACACGTCTTTACTTTAAAAACAGTTTAATGTTAGTGGCGTTGTGTATGTCTTTATTTTCTAAAAGAATATTAATACAAATGCACGTGCCATTGTTTTTATTTTTATGTTGCATAGGGATGAACGTATTTATTTTTTTACATTTTTCCTGCATGTTCATCAGCTGATCTCCCACTGGGGGTGAAAGGTCCTGTTTTAAGTTACGGATGGGGTGTTTAGGGTTAAAGGAAATCATTAAATCAATGCAACCTTTTTGTGAATAGACCCCACTATCCCCTAGGATGTCAAAGCAATTCCTCTGCACTAGTTATTTTAGTAAAATTGTTCATGTGCGACATCTTTTGATGAATTTGGTATATGCTAGCATATATATATACCGCATTTTTTTAAATTATGTTTTTATATCGGAATACTCAGAAATCAACTGTGCAAGAAATTCCACTGTGTCCTGGAGTCCAGATGATATTTCATGATCATCTTTAGTCACGTGTGTCCCAATCAAAAACAGCTTCCTAGCTTCACAAACTTCAGACAGTGCAAGAGCGTCATGGATTTCAGTGATATGGTACGCATCATGGAGATCCTAAGATGTAGAGAAACAACACAAAATACCGATGGGGTTTTCAGACTGTATGCACTGGTTCGGCTGACTTGAAATGCGTCACTATTAAAAAGTACAAATGCACACCTATAAATTTAGATATTTATTTAGTTTATGGCAATATCCCACATATACATAATCAGCAGATGTCGCTGAACATCAATTAGGTTAATGTCCAACAGTGATGCCTACTCAATTTTACTTAAACATTATAGCTACTAATTTTTGCTCTACAGGTATTTCTATGGTTTCAACACCATTTCTATGGTTTCAACATCATACTAGTCCCAAACTTTTTTTTTTGTCTTCTTTTGAGGTTGAAATACATGAAAAATAATATTTATGTTTTTTTCTATTATAATATATATTTTTTTATACATTTTATAGCACTTTCTTTGCCATTTTGCATAGGTCTTCTACACTAATAGCAGGAAGTAATACCCAACAACAATGTTGAAAAAATAGTGACTATGTAAATATACACATATAAATAATCATTACCTGCTTATTAGCAAGGACCAGCAATGGTACAGATGAGTCTTGCTGAATCAGTTGGTGAAGGTGCTTCTTGGCAAGCGGAAGACGACTGTGATCCGCCGAGTCCACAACAAAAATTACAGCAAGCGCTCTAGAGAGATATCTCTCCCAGTAAGGCCGCAGCGGTTCACTGCCTCCAACTATAGACAGAAAAAGGGAAAAAGGCAAGACATTACACATTTTGAAAAAGACGCACAATAGGCGTGACAAAGCATATAAGGCAATGCATTAGGGTTATGTATGCAATCCACTTATTCATTCCAGCTCTCTCACATGCTCTCCGAGTGCCCCCCTACCTTCTCTGCCGACCGCTTTCCTCACTCACAGTTTCGCTTCTTCATCCTGCTGAATTTCCGCAAAAATGGAAGAGGATGCTAGAGAAGAAGTGGAGCTGCGATGTTTCATTGTATTTGTCTCTATACCTTGGATACCCAGTGCAATATCATTCATGCACTTTACAAAAATTATACAAGGTTTTCATCTTCCGTAGCTTTTCCTACACTAACAAGCCAGCGTTTTTTTGTTTTACAATCTGTTCTTACCTTCTAGTAACTCCATTCTGGATTCCCCGGTGTTGATACACATGGCATTAAAACCTTCCGTCGGTGTTGTGTGGTTTCCCCCTCTGTTTGTCAAAATAGAATTAAGTACACTTGTTTTTCCAGATCCATCAAGTCCCAGAACCAAGACCTGCTTGCTTGGCAGATGCTTCTCCTTTGACATAAAAAAAGGAAAAATATCAGGAAGTGTTTTGAACAATTTCAGAAGTAAGTATCCCAGTAGCAGAACATGTTCTCTCTGCAGCACACACCGCACCAATCCACCCACCCTAGCGGCACCATCTTTTATTAGGAGCGCTCGCCGTTTGTGAATCACAACTCTACACAAAATGAAATGACAAGATGTAACATTATTAATACAGTTTGTTAAACTACTTAATCCAGGAGCGACCAAAAAAGATCTTCATATGTGTAATGTTTCCCAAAAATCTTGGAATAGAGGGTCCCGCAATACATATGCAGGTTCCGGTTATCCCGCAAGGCTGCCTTCACATACAATTTCAGTGCACTACAGTGGCCAATGGTGCCGCACGACCGACAGGGGCAAAAGCCCGCAGCAACCATGATCGCGGGGGATATCACTTCCGCGGGGCCCTGCTGCTTACTGCAAGCAAGGGCTCTTGACTGCCCAGGGGAAGCAGGAACCCAGTGTAGTCACTTGAATTTACATCACATGACTGCTCATTTTCTGCTTCCCCTGGGCAGGGGCAAGAGAAGTTGTTCGCACAGAATGCGAGGAACGCAGAGGGAAGCAGCGCTCTCTGCCCACATAGATTCACAGACTTGTTCGCAGCACACTGACACAATACTTATAAGTAAATACAGGATTAATCTTCACTGCCCCCAGGATTTAGATTCCTCTTAGTTTGCCCTTCTTTACCTCTAACTGCACCTTAAGTCAACCTTATTAAATTAATTAAATTAACCCTCAGCATTAAATTAACCCTTATACCCCATCAACCATAACTGCCCCTACATTAACCCTAAAGACCCCATTAACCATAACTGCCCCTAAATTAACCCTAAAGACCCCATTAACCATAACTGCCCCTAAATTAACCCTGAAGACCCCATTAACCATAACTCCCCCTAAATTAACCCTAAACACCCCATTAACCATAACTGCCCCTAGATTAACCCCAAACACCCCATTAACCTAACTGCCCCTAAATTTACCCCAACACCCCATCAACCATAACTGCCTCTACATGCCCCATTAACCATAACTGCCCCAAATTAACCATAAATGTCCCTAAATACCCCCATCAACCATAACTGCCCCTACATGCTCCATTAACCATAACTGCCCCAAATTAACCCTAAACACCCCATTAACCATAACTGTCCCCAAATACCCCATTAACCATAACTGTCCCTTATTTAAACCTAAACACCCCATCAACCATAACTGCCCCTAAATTAACCCTAAACACCCCATTAAACATAACTGTCCCAAATTAACCCCCACCTCCCCTAAGGGTTATACTCACAGTTAGATTAGTTGCTGAGCCATGTGGAGTTGTGGACATTAAAGGAAACGGGCAGTACCAATGGGCACTGGGAGAAAAAATGGGCGGGGCCAATTGTCAGAGTGACTGCAGGGAGGGACTGTAAGTAGTAACTACTGTGAGTCACTGAATGAAATGGATTATAAAACGAGAGGTATTTTTCAGAGCATTTGCACTAACCCCGCCTCATTTTACCGTATTTGCTCGATTATAAGACGACCCTGATTCTAAGACGACCCCCCAAAATCTGAATATTAATTTATGAAAAAAAGAAAAAACCTGAATATAAGACGACCCTATAGGAAAAAAGTTTTACCAGTAAATGTTCATTCATGTGAACAATTTTTTTTTTAAATAAAAGCTATGATTGAGAAAAATATTTTGTTTTTATTTCCTTTTTTTCAGCCTGCCCCCCCCCCAGTTATGCACATCTGCCCCCTGGCTTGCCACTCTGCCCCAGAAATGCCTTATACTCCCTATATGCCACTGTGCCCCATGATATGCCTTTTAACCCTCTAAATGCCACTGTGCCCCATGATATGCCTTTTGACCCACTATGTGCCACTCTGCCTCCAGAATTGCCTTATACCCCTATATGCCACTCTGGCATTTAGGGGGTTAAAAGGCATATTATGGGGCAGAGTGGCATATAGGGAGGTATAAGGCATTTCAGGAGGCAGAGTGGCATTAAGGGGGTTAAAAGGCATTTCACAGAGCACTCTGCCTCCAGAAATGCCTTAGGCCCCCCATTTGCTGCGGGGGATCTGGATCTTAGTCTCATAGTCAGACCCAGTTAAGGTCTGATTATAAGACAGCCCCAATTATAAGACGAGGGGTATTTTTTTAGAGCATTTGCTCTGGAAAAAACTTGTCTTATAAATCGAGCAAATACGGTATAATCAATAAAAATCGTTTCAACTAATCGACAATGAAATTCATTGGCAACAATTTTCATTATCGATTAGCTGTTGCAGCCCTGCACCCAACATCATAAAACATGTTGCTGCAGACTGAACTAGAGGACTTCCACGTGCGGGCGGTTTTCCGTGTGTTATGGGCGGGATCAGGCGATCACACAATATATCTGCCGTCTCAGTAATCCTGTGAACTCCCGCAAGGCTGCCTTTGTATTGCTCACACGCACAGCATCTAATGTTCTGCCCAGGGAAAGTAGGAACCCGGCAGAGTCACTTGAATGTACATAACATCACATGACTCTGCTCCGTTCCTGCTTCCTTTGGGCGGGACAAAGTTGTTCACACAGAGTGCGAATAATGCAGAGACCCCTGTGGATGTCTGCGAGCGGCGTTGAAAGATCTACAGTTCAGGTAAGGCGGTGGGCGGCGGTGTGTGAATGAGTACGCTTGCAGAAGAGGGCAAAATTGAACACACATGTAGCGGCAGCGGGCGGTAATGGTTAGAAATTTAGCGAGAGCAGGATTAAGAAAACAGTCCTGCGCAGGGCTCTACACTGAACTACAGTTTTGAAGAACCACTAAGTAGTGTTTCATGCCATCTTCCAATGCCTCCTAAAACAACTGGTCCTCATCGAGAAATGTACTTCGTGTTCTACATTGCAGGATGAAAGTGGCACCTTCTGCATTCTCCAACAGTGTCACAAACCTAGAACAACACCAGCTCTGCTACCATTTCAAAAGGACAGACAAGTAGGAAAACATTACCTTAATTATCTGTCTAGCCATGTTTAGAAAGCCAGACGTTTCCACTCCAAGCTCATCGTACAAACGCAGCCGCAAAATATTCTTAATACCAAAAAATTGATAGATGAGACACAAAAGAACACAGAACGATATATTGAATTAGACTCGCTATTCATAGGATTTTGCTAATGCAGTTAAACCTAATCCAGCTTTGACGTGCAAGCACTTTCCCGGTGACGGATTCCTCACAGCCGGGTAGACTTTGGGGTGTCTATTACTGAATGAGTAATGTAGCACTGTCATATTCCACAGCTCTGTACAATGGATCCCTGCGCCTGTGAACATCCAACTGCTCGCAATGCATTCCCCCCAGCTAGTGTATCAATAATAATAATAATAATAAGGCCCACACTGGCCATCTGACACCACACACGTGCCTGGTGGGCTGCTGGCTCTAACGGCTGATTGGGTCCTGCAGCGCGTGGCCACACAGTACCAGAGTATAAATGTGTAACGTGCCGCCGCGCACATCCAGGTGGTAGCTACACGTATATCATTTAGCGGCAACTGGCCTTAGAGTGCCAGGGCGGCTTTTCAACCCCAGTCCTGCCCTGATTATAATTGAAAAACACGCGACTGTTCATTTCACACCCGTGATAAAAACTTTCTGTCACTCATCTGCTCTGTATGAAGAGGACTGGCCATTATATTATATATATATATATATATATATGTGATAAAACAGACGCCATGATATAAGAAGTGTCACTGAACTGGTCTCTTAGCAATTGTCGGCCATGCAAATAACAGACGTTTCCACCTGTTGTGACTGCGAGATCAGAGGGAATAGATGTACAGTCCGATCCCCAATTCCAACTGTAGTTAATCCAATGAGATTACAGTTTAACAAAACAACCGCAGGAAAACAACTCCCTAAAGTCCAGATTGTCAAAGGGGGGCACTTTGGTGTAGGGGTGGGCTTTACGGAGACTTATGTGACCTCTTGACTTAATTAGCAGAAGAACGCATACTATTCACACAATTTAATTAACAGACTTGCTTTCTGCTGTTTCTACGAATGCCCAGCAATCATGCTTAACCCCTAGAGAAGAGGGACTGACAGTGCTGAAGAGGGGATACTTAGGTGGTATGCTACAAGCATGATTTGTCAGGCCAGCACTCAAGCTATGTGCTTTACGACACACGCCGGGGTAAAACAACGATTAGTGTATTCATTATGCAGGGCATGAGTGGAACGCAGGCCGGCAGTATGTATATTGAAATGGTTGGTGTAACGCTGTACCTGAGGGGGTTGCGCTGCAGCTGGCGCACTGAAATGAGCGCTTTCGGCGGGAGGTTCGCTGTGTGCCGTTTCGGGGGTGTCTTTGGGCTCCGGTTTATTCCTCCGGGCCGAGATATAACTCCAAGTGACTAAAGCCGCTCCTCCAGCGCCGGCCAGCACAGCTGCGGCCAGCCCCACGCTGCGGAGACCGTCCATTTTAGGCTATATCTACCCCCAGCTCGCGGCTTCCAAGCACTGCTGACAGGGTCCTGATACAAATCACAGACAGTAAACCAGACACTAAATCTAACAGCCCCACCCGCCAAACTTCAGCGAGGTAGGGGAGTGGCGCCGCGCAGGCCCGGCTCACACAGCACCACGGTATTGGCTCGCCGCTCTATAGGAAGCGCCTTCTGCTTTGACGGCTGTTAGCACGTTAAGTGTTGTTTTCGTAGATGCAGTGGGAGGGGAGTGTGCACCATATTGTGGTTGGCAACGAGTAGGTTACACTAAGCGTCTTTTTACAGCAGATGCTATATCTGCCTTATAAAAAACCAATACAATACACTGTATTGTAGCTTCCCAGTAGGCACAGCGAAGGTCATGTGACTAGGTTGCCGGAAGCAGCCAATGTTATAGCGTCCGTGCGGAAGTAGGCGGACCCACAGGGCAGCATGGGGATGTTGGGAGTCTTGAGCAGGTTTGTGAACAGTTAGAACGGGGATATTGCGCTGCTTTTATCGACTCGGGTGGCAGCTTAGTGATCTTTCTGTAACAGTGGAAACATGGCGCGGGTTACACGATCGCTGACATTTGGGCATATGGTGCTATGATGCGTTACGGTATGAAGGTCATCCTCTGGTGTGCAGGTGGAGTGACATCTAGATACGGTATATGTCTGGATTGTGTATGTGAGTCTATCTCTATTGTAACTTCACAAAGATATATATATATATATATATATATATATAATGTGTGTGTGTGTGTGTATATATATATATATATATATGTATATTACTCCATTACTTAATCTCTGGCCCACTGCTAGAAGATCCCAGTCACAATCTAGGAAATAGGAAGATATATACAGGATGTATATATGACTGACAGGAGCTATGATTCTATTTAAAGGGGAGTCCCAGCAATTCTTTTATAAATCATTGCTTCTGTTATATGCAGTTCCTTGCAATTTAAAGGGACAGTCTAGCTTCCCACTTACTAGGAAAATGAGCGCCTTGTACACCGATCAGCCGTGACATTATGACCACCTGCCTAATAATGTGTAGGTCCCTCTTTTGCCGACAGAAAAGCCCTGACCTGTCCACCCATGGACTACGTTATGCTAGACCTCTGAAGGTGTGCTGTGGTATCTGACACCAAGATGTTTGCAGCAGATGCTTTAAGTCCTGTAAGTTGCAAGGTGGGGCCTCCATGGAGGCATCCTTGTACCAGGTTAGTGATGCACACGCATCCTGTCATCCATGTGATCTAACAGAAAACATGATTCATCAGACCAGGCCACCGTCTTCCATTGCTCCGTGGTCCAGTTCTTATGCTCACATGCCCATTGTAGACGCTTTCGGCAGTGGACAGGGGTCGGCATGGGCACCTTGACTGGTCTGCGGTATGCTGCCCCATACGCAACAAACTGTGATGTACTGTGTGTTTTGATGCCTTTCTGTCAGAACCAGCATTAACTGTTTCAGCAATTTGAGCTACAGTAGCTCATCTGTTGCATTTGACCACACGCCGCCCATGACCCTGTCGCTGGGTTTACAACGTTTCCTTCTTTGGACCACTTTTGATAGGCACTGACCACTGCAGACCGGCAACACCCCACAAGAGCTGCAGTTTTGGAGATGCTCTGACCCAGTCTTCTAGCCATCGCGATTTTGGTCAAAGTCGCTGATATACTTAGGCTTACCCTGTCAGTGGTCAGTGGTCATAATGTTATGGCTGATCACTGTAAAACTTGTAGGAGATAAAAAAAAAACTTGTAAAACTTGTAGGAGATAAAAAGTAACTGACCTTTACCAGACATGGCAATGCCATGTCCTCCTCTATGGTCCAGTTTTTGTGCCACTTCTGGCTGGTTGGTTGAAGCAGCCAATCAGTGTCAGGAGGGCACCCCTTTTCAAATCAGTGGGATTACGCAGGTGCATGCACACAAGTGGTCTTGTTAGACCCAATGGAACTCTCGCACGGGCCAGCACTGGAGCTTGCAAGTGGTGAGTATAGAATGTATGCTGTTTGGCAAGCAGGTGATGTGTTCAGCCGAACATGTCACCAGCAAGCCTAGGAGAAGGGGTCAGGAACAAAGGCATGCGGGGGAGGGGGGGTCTGTAGATTCTGTAGAATCCCCCTATGCATTAATAAGCAGGAGAAAGCCATAATTTAAATGCATATGTTGGCCAGAGTGTGCCTTTATTGGATTGTGAGGTGCATTCAGTCAGAAAATGTTAAACGTGTTAACGTACATTACCCCACTTCATTGTAAAGAACTTGGATGATTTATCGGGTGCATAAATTACTTACAAAATACTGTAATATGCTTTTATCATCGGCGGGGAACAAAACTGGCCCGTTTCGATGAAATGTGAATTTCTACACTGAAACATGTTTTTCTTTGTTTTGAAAAGGTTGTTGCTGGTGAGGCAAGCGGTGCCTCCTGTCTGCGCCCAACAGAGGACCTTTGCAAATCTATCTCAGGCTTTTAACTTGGCGCAGGCCCCATCCTCCTCTCAAGCAGCAGGAAACGGAATCCTCACACGCTCTGTGCCCTCACATTGGAGTTTGCAGCTTGTTCGCAACAGGAAGAGGGGCATGGAATACCAGCCAAAGTTCCTGAAGCGCAAGAGGACTCACGGGTGGCTAAAACGAATAAGCACCAGGGGCGGAATCGAAGTGATCCTGCGAAGGATGTTGAAAGGCAGAAAGTCTCTGACACACTGAACTTTCCACACCTGCCATTCACAAATTACACTTAATAATGCAATATAAAGTAGTTTCTGTTCATAATAAAAGTGGCATGTGTACTAGTGGCACTGCAGTATAAATGATTATTTTATTTTATATTCATTTGATATTTAGTACTATACTACAGATTGCTCCCTGGCTATTGCTGATTTACAGCTTCCGTAAAACCAACTGTATTTGCTCTAGTATAAGATGACCCCCTGTACTTTGGATCCTAATGAAAAGAAAATAAGGCAACCATAATGGGGGGGAAATCTAAACCATTGTTTGTTACTGTCACAGTCATTCACTCCCTCTCATACTCTCCTGCTCTCTGCCAATGTTTCCCTACATTCTCCGTCAACAGCTTGCATGTCTCCTTTTCCGCAGCTCCGCTTCTTTTACCTCTTCTGGCTTCTTACTTTGTCGGCTTCTTCACTGTATCGGCTCTGTTATCCAGGTGCTTCTGCAAAATGGCGGAGCCTCTGTGCACACCATCTCCCCCTTCCTTTGGAGCGAATACGGTACAGAAAAATATTAAAGAAAAAAACCTTTGCTGAAGTGGGAATGCCAGAAAGCAACAGGTTAATAAGAAAGTTAACTTTTTTAAACCATATGAAACAAATCCAGATATATCCCATACAAGGTTTTAATTCTTTTTATTCAACTAAAAGTGTTTTCTCCATTTATTGTGTTGAGTTTATCCAGTTCATGGTTTTGTTCTATGATGATTGTTCTATGTGATTTTGGCTTAAAGTAAGTACTGACAAAGTTAAGGTAGGGTCGTATAATAAAACTTGTCGCTTTCTCTACAATGTTAGGGTTAACCAGCATTAGACAAACTTGGATTCCCCACTGACGGCTAGCACTGCTTACTTATTCCATCAATACTGTCCAACCAACATATAATCCGATCAGTGAGCAGGATAGACGTGAAATAGCAGTAATGAGGGATATTCCTTCGCTAATCCAATATTGTGTGTCTCCTGTGCTGCTATTTTAGTATTTCATCGACCTTTTTATTGTATCATTGATTGTATTCTGTCCTCTAGAGTGATTATGAAATATACTGCAGTGGGGAAAGCACCCAGCCTCCATATATCATGGTGGATAATGTTCAAGTATATGCACTAAAGTGCAGCGTCAGCAGTTAAGAAATTATGCATTGAAGTTCTTTGTTATATGCAACCTTCCAGTACATCCTTACCAGTAATGAATTATTACGGATAATATGGAACACACAGGCCATAAACCCAGAGATCACAGGTACGTAATGCCATACGCCCAAAACAATGACCAGAAAAGCACTTTTCGTATTTATAAAATCATTCTAAACTGTATTCGGCTTTTGTAGGTAGTGTGTTTTTCTATGGTGCCAAATAGTTTATACATTTTTAGATTGCTGGAGGGGATTTATCCATGCAGCTATTTTTAGTATTTTTTTATAGCTCAGATATCCATGAATTGGCGGGTTAAATCTACAGGATTGTGAAATTCAAAGAAATCTAGTTACTAAGTACTGAGTTGTGTACCTCTGATCCTCTTTAATAGGACCTTAGACTGGTTGCTTGGAATGAGCGCATCACAGTGTTCTCCATCCTCAATCAGAATAATGCAGTTTATTTGCAAAACAGGAAGTTGGCATGTGGATTACTAGCAAATATAATGTTAACAACAACAAAAAAAAAAATAAACACACAACACCAGAATTGGATGAACAAACACGCTGGTCTTTAATTTAGCATAGCAACAAACATTCAAGGCTTAAACATTAAAACAAACTGTTGGTCTCAACCAACTTTCAGCCCTATTAGCCTGAAGGCTACACTAACTTTCAGTCCAAAGTGTGCCTAGGCACTCAGAGGCAAGTTATCTGGCAGCATCACTTCAGAAAGGATGCAGCTCATAGAGATTGTGTCACCATAGTAACTGTATCCATGAGGTAAAGACCACTTGGCCTAGACTGTTCTTTGTCAGTGACCTACACTTTACTCATCTCACAAGCAGACGTTTAAATGTATATTTTATTTAGGAACAGTAATAAATGCTATTTAAAAGAAACTATAAAAAATATTTGCTCAGGGTGTTGTCGGCTTGAAATGGTAAAGTCAGGGTTATCATAAAGGCAGGGAAAAGGAGCAGTTTTCCATGATACATGCATTCTTTTGCAAAGCAGGTAACCTGCGTATCAGCAGCCAATAGATACAATGATTGTTCAGCTTGTCTCTAGTGAAAAAAGATAATGTTAGATGACTTTGCTATCACTTTGCTACAGTGACCAGCACAAAATTACAGATGTAGTACAGCGTGAAATACATAAAGGCGATTCCAGCGCATGTAAAAGGCGATCGCTTACCTTGTTTATTTGCGAGAAGGTAGAGAATTGATAGTATTGGCAGGACGGATTTATTTCAGGCTGGGATGTGGGTGGGAGACGGATAAAGAGAGCAAATCCTGCAGCGCAAATCAGCTGCTGAGGCTAATTCTCTTCTCCTGCACCCAGTGCGTGAGGCTTCACGTACACTGCGCAGTGTGATGGGGAATACGGGGGATTCTGCTTGGTGTTCCCCATCTCAGCGCAGCCCTACACCCCGATTTGTTCCTAAATTGTTATCATTAAGGTTGCTGCACTGCAATGTAACTTCAACCAAGAAGCACTTGAGGGTCTTCCGACAAATTCCTCTGAATACCTGCTGCTGAGGAAACAGTCAGCCATCATTCTTACCCATAGTGAACAAGCTCTCGTCGATTTCCCCAATTAACCCTTTGCCTCCAATCTTCTGTTTTGGTAGTTTGATGAGGTAGTTAGCACAGACTTCTCGCATGTAGTTGTTCTAGTCTATGGTTGTGTTCTTATTCATGCCCAATACATCCTTGCACCACTTGATCAATTCCTTGGCCCAGCAATAGAAGAAACAAATGACTCACAAAGCATAGACAACTATCCGTGAACCAATTTCTGGTGCGGATGTTGACCTTCTTCAGGCAAGTAGACTTTCTACAATCCCAGAAAACACTCGAGCCGAAGTAGAGCTTCCTCACAAGCATCCCAAATTTAAAATGTTTGTACACCATCCTATTTTTGTGGGATCCTGGATCAGTTGAGGAGATCTTCTGATCACCCCTGATGATCCACGGAGATGTTAAAGTCAATGGAGGTCTGTGCTGTGAGCCCAGATCTCCAACGTAGCTCCTACATGCCCATGTCGTAACACACTTACCACACCACACTCATGGGGAACTCTGATCTCTGACAGCCCTGGAAGGTCTGCTCGATGGATGCAGACAACCCCTGCTGTTAACCGCACCTCCTCCCGGTTGCAGCGGAAGTTGTGTACGCGAATCGCGTAGAGCTCTACACGCTGCCCGGACTAAGCACCGGGGACTCAGAAATACCGGTAAGTTGGGGGGGGGGCAGGGGACAGGAGAATCCAGGCCCCCTGCATCGCTGTGGGGGGATCTGGATCTTAGTCTCATAGTCACACCTAGTTATTATTATTATAAGATGACCCCCATTTGCTCGGGAAAAAACCTTGCCTTATAAATCGAGCAAATACGGTATATAATTTAATAGGGATATTAATTTATGCTGTTTATATAATAGTATATAATTACTGTGCTCTAACTTGTAATGTCCTCCATGACCCTCCATGTGAAAACCCATTAGTACAGGAGGCATGACTGCCCTTTAATTAAATACTGGTTAGAAACATTTTGGTTCTGAATGTTTTATGTATTTAGGAAATAAGGCACTACACATCACAAGGGTAAGGTACTAGAGTAAAATGAAGTGAAACTGACTATTTTCAAACTTATTGCACATTGTATCCAGTTTCCATTCAAAGCGGACAGATACAAAAAGGACAATCAAACATTTCTTGAACTGGTTTTAATTTTACACACCCGATGGTTAAATTAAAAATAAAAACACATGTGATTGCATTCTCACATATTGTTTAACTGAAAACAACGTGTATGGAGACACTTGTTGGGTTCTTTTCAATAATTAAAAAGTTCTATTGGCCACGTATCCAAGTTCTCAATGACCAGAACTAACCAGGATGCGGACACAGCTGTCCCATTGCACAGTGAAGATATCCACATTGTTTTGAAATAAAACATTTGACAGAATCAAAGAAATATATATTATTTAAAGCGCAAAATGAGAACAACGTTTTTCCCCCAAAAAAAAGTTTGATGAACTTGCAGTTAGTCAAAAAGTAGAATACAATGAACTTAAGGTGTGGTAAGACATAAGTTAATTTTGTTTTCCCGCTTTCCTCTTCTCATCACCAACCGCCTTTGCCGCCTTTCTTTTTCTTTTGTTGCTGCTTCTTCTTGGTTCCAGCAGCTCCCACTGGTTTTTGATGTCTGGGTGGAACAACATTGCTGGTAGATGAAGATGGCCCGGCGGCTGCTGCCATGCCAGGTCTTGGAGATGTAGGAGGGCTACTCGCTGATTTACTGGCATCACTGAAAGAAGGAAAATAAATAGTATTTTAGGCTTTAGGCTTTGCTTCTCTACATAGTATTTCCTATGGCCACTTGGACGGTTTCCCTATTTCTAAAAAGAAAAGACATATGAACGGCAATACTTACAATTCGGCAGTCGCAGCTGCTGTAGCTCCTTGGGTTCCTTTGCCAATCTGATCCTTCTTTTTACCCTTCTTCTTCCCACGGTAGTACGAGCGTTCCCGCATTGGAAGCCACCGCTCTGGATCTGGTGTAACTTTCGGATCATAATTCTTAGGCAGCTTGCCTATATGGGAAAAACAAGCAACACATCAAACTCAAACCATACATGACTTACGGTACCTAGATAGCCTCTGGACAAATATCTTTAAATTCTGACATGGCAGGCTAATAAAAGCAGAGATGATTAAATTCTCCAACATTTTTTAATGAATGATCACGCTCCATGTATTATTGAGAGGAAAAAAGATTTCCTTTCTACCAAGAGAAACTTCTATGCCCTTCATTTTGCAGTCTTACATTTAAGATTCCAGTGTGAATTAATGGAATACTCACCTTTCTTTTTCTTCTTCTTTTTCTTCAACTCCCCTTGCCTATGTGGCGCAAAAAAAAAAAAAAAAAAAAAAGTGGATTATAGGGTTACTAACCTACCGTACAATACAGACATTTTTCTAACTCTTACTAAATGAATGCTTCTCTACAACACAATATAAATGATATTCAAAAATTCTGAAGCCATACCCTTGCTCTTTGGCTTGTTCCCCAGGGACTTTTCCAGCTTTTTTCCGAATAAATGTCGCTCCGGTTGAATTCTCCAGGGCATCAACATCCACTTTTAAGGTCATGGTGTCGGATGAGGGCAGATGTTTACTAAGTCTGAATCCATGGTGTTAAAGAAACTGCAGAAATCAGGCAGCGCACAAAATACCGTGTAGGGTCATCACAAGAATAGTATGTCGGAAAGACCCAAACACTGCTAAATGTTTCTACATTGCATCAAGTGCTTCCATTAGATACAGTCCCATAGGATTCGCCAACCACTTTTTAGGACTGTAATAGGATTATACCACCATTGCAGATTCAACAAATGGGACCATATCTTATAGCTAGTGCCATCTCGTTACATGTTATTCTAAAATGGGATTTCTTCACAATTTTGTAGGTGTGTTAAAAGCCCACCCCTATATTCCCCTGTTTATTTTTACTGAAATTTTAAATTAAATACACGATTAAAGCATCTTCTTAAGGACTGCCTATGATCAGATCAACACATTATCAAAGGAACATGGTTTGGCTTTTTTGGTCTACAATGGACGTTGTGCTGAAAAGGATACATTTTTGCTTTTGCAGCATCCACAAGCGAGTATGCAGAGATGAGCTGGGCCAAAGTATGAATGTCTTTCGGATTCTGTCTGAAAATAGGTTTAAGATATTTGTTGATTTATGAAAGCCAACCACGTACATACAAAGATAGCTGACAGTAACATCAAAAACAATAAATTTGATTCAGATATCATTAAAGGGGCACTACAGCCATTGTATGCACTTTAATGCATATGACGGCCGATAGGTACCACTTCATTTCTGCGGTGTCCTTTCATTTTCCCCAACCCCCCACCCACACTATTTTCCACGCAGGAGATATATTTTGTCCAACCTAAGCGCCCATCAGTCCCAGCACTGGTCTATTGAGATCCCAACACATATCCTCTTTAAGGGCGCTCGGTGCCCTTCTGTTCCCTCTGGTGCTGCCCTGACTGCAGAAGTGGGAGCACGAGGCCTCTATCTTGGTCGCATTCTCGGCATTTCACGACACCCACCGCAGGGTAAGTGAACTACAAAGTTAGGGGGGATAGATAGCGAGAAGGCGGGATTGAAATAAATGAGTGAATGAATGATGTGTGGATGAATAGTGTGAATGTGTGAAAATGAATTGTGGATGAACTGTGTGACTGAATTGTGTATGAAAGAAAGAATGTGTGGATGAATTGCTTGAATTTTTTTTTAAATGCATTAATGAATATGTGTAAACAATTTGTGTGAATGAGTGAGTGACTCATTTCAGTACAAATACTAATGTTATTTAATAAAATCCCTTTAGAGCCTCTTTTCATAGATGGGACAAATAGTTATCTGCTGACACATTCTATGTTCCTATGCTTAAAAACAAAAACAATTATATGGGGAAATTGATGAACACTGTTGTGTATAGTAATTTTGTATCATAAAAAAAAAAATTACTTTCCATGGTTAATATGCATTGTTGAAACGCCGATAAATCGACAGCAGTATACTGTGAATGTTTGCCTTTATGTTGGCAATAAGACTGGTACATATAAAAATGGCCACCTACTTCCATAATTGCTCCAGATCATTAATAGCTTCTTTTTTCCTTCCATGCTTTAATTTGAAATTAGCAACCTCACGTATCAAGGACAAGTGTGTTGGAGAGCTTGGCTGTGGGGGAAAAAGATAAAAATAAAATAGTTTTTCTAACACTGTGCATGATTCTATTTTTCTTTGCAAGAACTCTAAAAGGTCTGTACTATACTAGTGCTGCACAACCGGAGCCAATTCAATTTATATTTCTAAGTAGGTATAGAGAATAAGTCACTGGATCCATAAGTACAACCACAAATTACAAAATCCTTAAACATCAGTGCACCACTACACAAGTCATAGAACATGTTCCAATGGTATTGCAGATGTCTGTAAGTCACTTACTTGATTTTCCTGATACCAGCTAATAGCTTGCGTGAAAACTTCAATAGCACTATCAATGTCTTCATCATGGCTGTGCATAGTAACCAGAGCCGACACCTGAACAAGGCAAAGGAACATACTATACTAGAAACGTGCCAACGTGGATATTCATTACACAAAGACCAGGCTGTTTTTCTTTTTTGGGACGATATAGTGGTAAGAAAAAGAATAAACGGCGCCATGTTGGGAGAGGCAAAAATCACAGGTCACAGCACATCCTGGGGTGGGTTTGCGCCGTCACCAAATCCCTATCGTTAAACGCCTCCTAAACACTTGTATGGCGGACATTGACACCTTGGGGAGGAGCTACAGAAGGCCCCTGTAGTAGATTTCGGTGTTGCTGCATGCCTTGACATCCAGACATTACAGCAACACCATTTGTCGCTTTCTAGGCTTATTTAATGCAATGACGTCCCAGACAGTGACTTTTTGTGCGCAATGTGCCTGGCACGTCATAGGTCATTAAGGAGTTAACTAAAAAAGGTGCTGTTCTTCACCTCAACAAAACTTGTCAAACTGAAACAAATACATATTTTTAGCTTCACCCAATCTTTTCAATCAACACCAACATCCCTTAAGCTTTTCTGCATGCTCTATTTTTAAGACAGATTTCACGATCAGTGTCAAAGTCACTTACCATTCCAGGCTTGTGCTGTAGTTCCTTTATGCTTTTAAGAATCCCACACGCCTTTGTTACATTACCTTAGAATAAAAAGCCAAGAAAAAAAAATCTTTAGCACCGTTTAGAAGGAAAAATATATATATATATATTTTCCCCGTTTTGAATGCTTAATATTTACCTTGTGCGAGTTTTAGCTGTGCCATGGTTAATTTGATTTCAGCTGCATTATTAGGATGCTGATCTGCAAACTCCTAACAGGGCAAATAATACAATGAAAAGTGTTTCATTACGCAACTCATAATGTACATTAGGAAAGCAAAAAGACTGGAAACGTATCATTTAGTTACACACTGCACCACGATTATGTAGTAAGGCAACTCACAATATTTCCCCCATTGAAATGTATGATTTAGAGGCATTAACAGTCCAATGTAAAATCCTCTATAAGTAGGATTTCGAACCCCCTTGACGAGGTGTAGAGGATAGATGTGCATTGGCATCTATCACTGACTACTGGAACAGGGGATTCGGACCCTGGTAATGTCTATGTTCTTATGAAGGAGTGCAGAAGCACACCACCCAGAAAAAAAGTTTGTTTTATTTTAACACTGTTTTACACTTTTTTGATCCTCAGAGTAGCAGCAACAGTTACCAAGTTATCTGGATGGCTCTAAGCTCAGCAGTTATATCATTAGCGCAGTGTTATACAGTTGCTTCAGCGTATACTGACTGCTAACAGCAAATTTCAACATACTCCTGAGCATTTAGTTTAACAGTTTTAAATATCTGTTATGTGTTTATATTTAGTGATATGGATGGGTTTTTTTCCCCGTTGTAGCTTATATCAATTAACCCCTAGTGCCCCTAGCTTGGTTTGGGTTTATGGACAGGTGTACTTGGTTCCTTGGGAACAGCCACTCATTTCCTTTTTTAGTTGTGATTCGTGAAAAGATCAGCCGTCACCAACATTTCAACACTTGAAGGAAACAAGTGCTCTGTGCCACACGGGCTTCTGCAAGGCTTGAATCTATGTTGGTAACCCAAACAGAAAATCTGAATTTAACCTAAATGTAACGGTAGTTTTTATGGTCATTCTCTTTCATTTCTAAAAATATGATTTTGTTTTACAGGAGTAAGGCCTCATCAGCTTATTCTTCAACATGTGGCATAACTATTAGCCAACTACATCTCCCTCTCTGTTGTAAGCACCATTGAACCCCAACATGAAGGATTTGGGTACATCACACATTTACAAATGGTTCTTGTTCAAGCATAGATTGAAAATCCAACCTGCAGTAGTTCCACTGCTCTTGAATGCTGCTTCTCTCGACACAGTTGGGCTGCTTGAATTAGCACCGGGAGCAAGTGCTCTGGATTTTGGGACTGCAAGCTTGTGGATAATTTGCGACACTGTTCTGCCTGATCAATACATAACACAATTTAGAACACAAGTTAGAACAGATTTCACAATTAAACAGATATACACCATCACAAATATCGACACACAACAGCCAAATTCTTTTTTCAACATGTTTCATACCTGGTTTGTATACATGGAAAGCAAAGCCTTGTTAAATTCAATTGTCTGGAGTTGTTTCTTAGAAAGCTTGTGCTCTACTCCCTCAGAATTTGTAATCTTCACCTTCTTCTTAGAATCAAAAACATTTTGGTCCTTGAATTGGAGAAAAAAAATAAGAATTCATAAAGCTATGAAGTCTGTAGTTAGCCACATATTGGTATGTGAATAAACAGTAATTTATACAACAGAGTTTTAAGGTTCAGTAATGCAAGTGGACTCTTAACTCTTTACCTGGGATGTGAAGAGTTAAAACCAAGGCCTGTATGATTAATTACCTTATTAATAGATATGATGTTGTTTGCCACAACAGCCAACAATCCAATATCTGTAGGCCTGTGGGTGAAAAATGGTATAGAAACTCATTATAAAATTCATTATACATAGATAGAAGTGTAATTATCTTCATTGACATCCTTACTTTAACTTTATGATTTGATTGTAAAGTTGAAGAGCATCCTCAGTGGAGCCTTGTAATTGCAAGAGATACGCCATCTGGCCATGGATAATAGCCAGCTCTGCATCTATATCTTCTTCAGTTAAATCCTTAAAAAACACACAATAGGAACAATTAAGTATATGAATAGATGGTCTATGCATGGATGTACAAAATTGGCAAGAGTATACGACATGATGAAAGAAAGCTCAAAACATTTTGATAAGTCATACAATGTTTGTGATAATTTTAGGTGTCTGCATTTACAGAGTAAGATGTGGGGTCCCATCTACCCAGAAGAATCACAAGACGGACCGCTGAGTTCTACAATATATTTATATATATATATATATATATATATATATATATATATATATATATATATATCACGTAGTTTGAAACATTTATTACAGAACCAAGTCTTAATATACTCACCGTATCCTCTGAAATGGACTGTCGACACAGGTCTAAAAAAGAAAGAAAAATTGGCGTGGATGATTTATGCAAAATAATAAAATGTATTCAACGGTCATTTTTAATGATATTCAAGTCCCCAGTAGCTAAAGCCCGGAATATTTTGTTTACAATTACTACCTGGAAATAAGCTATTCATACAAGAAATATTAGCAGATTTTGCAGGAATTTTTTTTTTTTTTACCAATAATAATACAGCAGAAGACAAATTTAGACCTAAACATGTTCAAAACGTGTGAAACAGAGTGGATATGATAAAATATATACTTCTTTTTTAAATACTCACCTTCAGCTTCTCTTAGCTTTTTCATTGCCTCATTCAGCCTTCCCTGACCTATCAATGCACAGGCAGTGTTGTAGCAAAGTTCGTATGTCGTCTCTTGCAAGTCAAAGTTCTCCTGGTCAAAAAGCAAAATTATACCAAGTCAAACTACTTCAGTATACAGAAATTGACATACAGATACAAGAGGAATGAAGGGCCCTGTTCCCGCCAGAACTTACAGGGTTTGGGTTGTCCGATTACACTCAGTGCAACTCTTGCATAAACCAGTGCAGGGACTAGTATACCACATACATTGCCATCTACTGGCCTGAACGCATCTCCAGCAAGCCAAAGAGCTGCGGGACAAAGCTTGCTACTATTTTCTGACACATGCTTCCTGTCACAGCAGATATGGGAGACTACAAAGTCAATTTTACATGAGACAAAAAAACCCGAAATAAAATAATTAACAGAACTTCTTACGGGCGTTTCTTTCTCCCACACACTCATTGCAGCAATGACAGCAGACAGATTAGTCTTTCTCTCCTCGTCGTAATCATCTTGAGAGTTGCGAATGATATCCCGATAAACAGAAAGGCATTCTTGATAGCGCTCCAACCTATACAGCTGTAATAAAAAAGGGAAAAAAAAAAGTTATATTCGAAAATGTCATCAAATATAACTGGACTGGTGACACAAGGGTCGGATTCTAGGGACACTTACCACTTGCCCATGGAGCTCCTTCAGTTTGTCAGTTTTCTCAGAAGCCCCTTCTATGGTTTTCAAGGCATTTTCAATTCTGTTTAAACGGTACTCACAGTATGCCTTTTCAAACGCTATGACATCACTGCATAAAATAAAAAAAGTTGTCAATAAGTAGCACTTATGGGATATCAAAAAATGCCTGCTTTAACTGTAATAATCTGGCAAACGTCTCATTTTACTAAATTCAGTGGAAGATTGAGGCTGAATGTATTACAATTAAAGATAAGAAATGCGTACCTTAGTTCCCTATTGAATAATAAAATTTTCTAAGATTTACACATTCTAAGCATTCAGCATCACTGAAAGATCCCATACTTCTTTTGGCTATAGAGTTATCTTGGTGTGTATATATACACACATGCACTCACCCAACAGAATTGAGAAGGATTATTCTGAACTGCCGTACGTGAATATACTTGTGTTTAGTTTGCAGCGTGCTAAATGTTATATCCATTTCAGTGGTGTTCGTGTGTGTGTGTGTGTGTGTGTGTGTGTGTGTGTGTGTGTGTGTGTGTTCAGGATTCCAGTGGTGTACATATGTGTGCGTATGTTAAAAGATACACACAAAAAACCCAGATATGCTAAGAACGAGCTGGGTCTAACGCACCTTGTTAAAACTTTAGAGTTGCTATGAATGACACTTAGTGCTTCCTTGAAGCTTCCACTCTGGATTAAGCATACCACTTTACAATGAAGAGCTGTTAAATCATCCTTTGCCACCTGCAATACTAAAGAAAAGAAAAGTCATTAAGTTGTAAAAGTTGTATATATATATATACACACACCAAAAAGTTTAAATTACAGACTTTCTTACGCTCCCAGAACTCTGTGCCAATTGTCACACAATCATTTTAAAAAAAAGATTTGATTCCCTCTTTGCTCTGTTACCCTGGAGAGGTTCTAAAAGAAACAGTATGCCAGTAATAAAGTACTTTGTATGAAATATAGCACTTTAAGACAGAGAGCTGCAACAGAACGCCTCATCAAGTGGCAAGCAATCTCTCCTATGAAAGTCAATGGGACTGCTTGCCGCGCGTGCTGATGGGATGGGGGTCGGGACAGAAGTTCCCCCGGAATGCTTGTCAAACCAACAATGGGGACAAGAATTAAAAGAGACCACTCAGTTATCATATAATTAAAACGTATATAATAGCTGAAGCGTCCCTTTAAAGGGAATCTGTTGCCATTGAGTAGTAAACTCTCTAGATTGTAAGCTCCTTTTGGGCAGGGCCCTCCTCACCTGTTGTCTCTGTAAGTCAATTTGTTATGTTACATACTACTTGTTACGTCCTGTCTACCCATTGTACAGCGCTGCGGAATATGATGGCGCTTTATAAATAAATAATAAACTCATATTTAAACTACTTGTGCATTTTGCTTGTTAGGTTTTGGAAAGATCTAGCTCAATTCTATTTATATTATAGGAGAAAGAACGCGGCTCATTTCATGGTGACATGACAAGATTCTCAGAGTGAGAGATAGTATAAAAAATAAATTCTTGCCTTCAACCTTGCATAACGTGACACAGTGACATCACGTCGCCCGTCATCGAACGGTGCCGACAGTTCCATCAGGGGTTTGCTCCTCACTTTGGGTATTTATAGGAGCATTTTGCATGGGCACTGACATCGTTACCCTCGAGCAACACATTCTTAGTGTTGAAATGATAGATAGATCTCACGTGACGGTTATTGAAAGGCTATTCATGTGTTTTGAGGATTGATATAAAGGTGATTTAGAGATGTACAGGCAGCAGCAAAACAGAGGGGGGGAGGGGTTGGCTGAAGATGAGAAAAAGAAGACTTGTTTAAGGTAGAAGAGGAAGGAGTTTTCAGGGGGGCTATGCAGATATTTCCCATCTGATTGCTGAAGTAACTATTTAAAAGGCTTCTATACGAAGGTTTATACCAGTGTAGCTGGGCTGTGCAACTTAGATTAGACAGATGGGTTGTAACTTTACGCTGACCTGTAATTCACCCATTCTCCATTCACACACCGGTACAAGAAGTCGCCACTCCATACTTACTCTTATTCAAGGATTTCAACGCCCGGGCGAAGTCTCCATTTTGCCCTGATTTATTCACTTCGCCCCATAGGGACGCCAAGGAGGTATTGCCAGCTGCAGCGCCAGCGTTCGCCATCTCCTACTCAGCAAACATACGGGGCAGATTCGAGGTGGAGGAAAAAGATTGTCCTGCGTTGATGACGTACACGCCGGAAACAACAGAAGCTCCATGTTTTTTGCTGGCATGGCCTTTTCAATTCTTATGTAGCGGTAAATGAACGGACATGGGAAAAGTCACTTCTGAAACACACGAAAGCATAAGAGAAACGTATGCGATATTACAGCGTAATATTATGTACGTATTTCAGCAAAAGTATGTTATACAGATTCCCTTTGCCCTTAACAAAGATGGCCTCGAGCACGCTAAAGACACGTCTCCAAGCCATGGCACCGTCATAGCCGACCTCTGTTCGATGACGATTAACTGAAATGTGTGGTTTGGGTTCAGGATTGGATCCATTAGGAAAAGGGGGTGCACATGCTGGTGTACTGCGAGGTGTTTGGCTTGTAGATGCAACAGAGTCAGATAGTATATGAAGAAGGGGGCAGCATTTATTTATGTGTTTATTTTACACTGACACTGAAAATTTAGATTTTTTATACAACTGTCTAGAAGATGATTATATATATATTTTGTAATAATTTGTTGCAGTTTATGGCCAGTTTGCTTTCACTGGGTAACACAATAAATTTTGGCAGGAAATGACCAATATGCTTCTTCTGAAAGATAACATGTACAAGTTGGTGACCTTTTATGTTTATGCCCTCTATGTCTTCGAGCATCATGTCCATACCTGGGAACTCCCCAGGTTTGACCTGGAGATTGCCGGGTGAGTGCTGCTCCTCCGGCTCTCCAGGTCAAGACCCGAATCCTACGGGTCGGGGGACTGGGGTCTTGACACGCCCCGCTCCCCACCCATTTTTTTCCTTGAAATGGGAGAACGCCACCGACGTCAGCGGGACCGCCTGCCGACGTCAGTGTGCAGTCCTGACCATGTCCCGTAAGGGAAGGCTCCGAGTAGCCGGAGCTGAGAAGTTCCCAGGCGTCATCATGGCTCTACTTCAAAAGGAGCCCCTTAGTGTAATAGGGTTATACTGATTCCGAACCTCAACAAGCCCAAATGTTCTTTTGTTGAGCTCTGGCTGAGATATTTTCCAATTCTCAACAAACCAACACAGGCTAAATTACTTTTATTGTAAGGCAGGCTAATTCATTCCTAATATTTATTAAAAGATTTTTATGAGGCGCATTAATGTAATATACAGTATCTCACAAAAGTGAGTACACCCCTCACATTTTTGTAAATATTTTAGTATATGTTTTTATGTGGTAATGCTGAAGAAATGACACTCTGTTTCAATGTAAAGTAGTGAGTGTACGGCCTGTATAACAGTGTAAATTTGCTGTCCCCACAAAATAACTAAACACGCAGCCATTAATGTCTAAATCTTGGCAACAAAAGTGAGTACACCCCTAAGTGGAAATGTCCAAATCGGGGGCAAAGTGCCACCATTATTGTTCACCAGAGTTTCACAGTTTGCCACTGGAGTCCTCTTCCACTCCTCCATGACGACATCACGGAGCTTTTGCGCTCCCCCACCTTCCATTTGAGGATGCCCTACAGATGCTCAAAAGAGTTTACATCTGGAGACATGCTTGTCCAGTCCTTCACCTTTACCCTCAGCTTCTTTAGCAAGGCAGTGGTCGTCTTGGAGGTGTGTTTGGGGTTGTTATCATGTTGGAATACTGCCCTGCGGCCCAGTCTCCGAAGGGAGGGGATCATGCTCTGCTTCAGTATGTCACAGTACATGTTGGCATTCATGGTTCCCTCAATGAACTGTAGCTCCCCAGTGCCGGCAGCACTCATGCAGGCCCAGACCATGAAACTCTCATCACGATGCTTGACTGTAGGCAAGACACACTTCTCTTTGTACTCCTGACCTGGTTGCCGCCACACACGCTTGACACCATCTGAACCAAATAAGTTTATCTTGGTCTCATCGGACCACAGAACATGGTTCCAGTAATTCATGTCCCTAGTCTGCTTGTCCGCAGCAAACTGCGGGCTTTCTTGTGCATCATCTTTAGAAGAGGCTTCCTCCTGGGACGACAGCCATGGAGACCAGTCTGATGCAGTGTGCGGCGTATGGTCTGAGCACTGACAGGCTGACTCCCCACCCCTTCAACCTCTGCAGTAATGACAACCTCTGGATATGACGCTGAGCACATGTACTCAACTTCTTTGGTCGACCATTGTGAGGCCTGTTCTGAGTGGAACCTGTCCTGTGAAACTGCTGTATGGTCTTGCCGACCTGCAGCTCAGTTTTAGGGTCTTGGCAATTTTCTTATAGACTAGGCCAGCGGTTCTCAACCCTTTCACAGGGGTTGCCTAAGACCATCGGAAAACACATATTTCACAATATATAATTATATAATTTTATGGTTGGGGGTCACCACAACATGAGGAACTGTATTAAAGGGTCGTGGCATTAGGAAGGTTGAGAACCACTGGCCTAGGCCATCTTTTTGTAGAGCAACAGTTACTTTTTCAGATCCTCAGAGAGTTCTTTGCCATGAGATGCCGTGTTGAACTTCCAGTGACCAGTTCCATTCTATGTTCACACTCATAGGAGTGACTTAAAAATACAAATGTGTTAATGCAAATGTCTGCTGGTCTGACCTTCACACAAATCTTCATTTTATAATACTGATTTTTAAAAGAGTGAAAGGTCTTCAAGAATTTCACAAACTTGGAACGTGCACGTTTTTCCCACCACATGGATACACACCCACCATGGTTAACCAAGCACACCCTGTTTTAACCCCAGATGCTTCAGGTAAATAGGAGATTTTGTAATGAACAAGCCTTCCTTTTAATATCTCTGCCAAAAGCATCGCTTCATTTTCAGTCTAAGGATACATAGATTATTTTGAGTAGTGGCTCTGATTTTTTTAATTTCCAGGTTATAATCAGTTATAAACATCAAGGGCATCAAACGCTCATCACCGCTCTCCCTATTGTTACTATTCATCTCCACTTTCCTATTGTGGACCAGTCTCTCAAGTGTTCTTCTAATCCTTTATTTCACTTTCTTATAGGCCCTAAAAATGGACAGGCTCTCTATAAATCTGGATCTAAGATCCACTGCTTGCTGTTCAAAGTCTAGAATACATGAACAATTCCTCCTCAAAAACTAAATAATTCTCCCAGTAAAGATGAAAGCATGAATAATGTAATAATGTGTTAGGGTAATTATTTTCTAAAACCCTCCATAGATACGTCATTGAAAATAGTGCTAGATAAATTAAGATCTAAAAACAAAATATGGCTTTCTTTAGATATCGTTATTTTGATCATATAATTTACTATTAAAAAAGTATAAAATGTGAAAAATCGAGACATTTTTTCTGACCTTTACTTGAAAAATATTTTACTCATCTATAAAAGCTAATGAGAAAACCTGCTAAATAGATTCTATTTGTCCTGAGTTTAGAAATACGCAATGTTTTATGCTTTTTTCTGCAAGTTATGGGGCAATAAATACAAGTAGCGTTTTGCTATTTCAAAACCATTTTTTCCAAATCTGATAATTCTGATTATTAACCATATATTTTTGAAGACTAGACACCGCATGGCATTTCAAGTACTACTATTTTAACTCTTTAATGCACTAATTCTACCACCAGTCTTTGTCAAACTTTGTGGTAGTCATTTTTTTTGCATTTTTTTCCCACACACATTTTATACAGTTATGAATTAACAGGTCCTGGTATATGTCACTGTCACACAACATTCCAATATGTGATTTGTAATATCTCCTGAGTACAGTGATACCACAACATGCATGGGTTTTTCTATCCATTTGGGGGCAGAAAGGCCACATTTGTGGCATGCGCATTTTTCTATACTGAAGTTTGACATTTGGTGATCCGCTGCCCATGCCCTATTTGGTACATCTTTGAGCCCGGCCAATTCAATGTGCCCCAAAAAATATATATATTTTAAAAAATTAGACACCTCAGGGTAGTTCAAATGCTGGTATGTTAACTCTTTCCAGTGATACCCCACATGTACGGGTTTGTCGGGTTGTTTGGGAGCTAAAAGGCCACATTTGAGACAGGTACATTTTTCATATTAGAAATTAGACACGTGGTCATCCTTCCTCCTGTGTTAATTGTTGAACCCGGCCAATTCAATTTACCAATTTTTCAAAAAGTAGACACCCCATGGGCTTTTAATGTGCTGGTATCTTAACTCTTTCCACGCAAGAATTGTTTTAAGATAAAGAGCTGTTTTTTTAACATGTTACCATTTTTTTATTATTTTTTTTTTTACTATTTTTATTTTTTGTTCCTTATTATTTTTTTAAATTATTTTACTAATCACAGCTGGGCTCCATTGACTTGCATGGTTGAATGCAGTACCTTTTTCAACGTCGTTATTTTTTTTAAAGGACACACCGCCATCTTGCGAGTGGCAAAATCTCGCAGTGGTTGTGACCACTCTCCGGAGTGGTCAGAGTGCGTGCTGGGGTTGGTGTTCGGTGTCGTTGAATGTAATTGATCGCCTCATAAACTCTTTCAAAACAGGTGTCCACCGCCATGCAGTGTATGACAGACATTGATGCCCCGGGGAGGGCCCCTACTGCCGATCTCGGGGTGTTGCTGAATGCCCCGACACTGAGGAAAACACATGAAAAATTGGGTTTATTTCCAGATTTGTTTTAAGATTTATGGGGATTCATGTGGGTTTAGAAATTAAGCCATTACACAAACCTGCACAGCTTTCTTCAGCATGTCGGTCCTTTAGGCAGGAAGAGGTAGCAGAAAAGTCAATACAACAGCGCTTTTGGGCTTTGTCAGCTGTCTTCTGATTTTATTCTGCTAAAAAGGCTCCTGACCAGCCATCTATACTGATTAAGCAACAGCAACCCTCCAGACTGGTTTTAACTAGGTCACCCCTTGAATTTTACATGTGATCTACAAATACAAGAGGGCACTAAGTAAATAGACACCTCTAAAGGAGAAAACATATAATAAATAATCACATGCCTCCAAAAACTGTAATAAAACTGATACATGACAACTAAAATAGGGGGAAGTCATAATGCCCTTAATAAAGCTATTTGTGATGGGAACACTTAATAGTCACTTGACACAAAGGCATTGTAGGTTGTTGTATTGTTTTACGTGATTTGATCTTAAAAGGAAGAAATACATTTAGAAAACAGATAAGGTATGCTTGCTTAACAAGCTAAAGAGTATAGTTAATGTGTATCAGCTTATCTCAAGGAAATTATACACCTGATGTGGTTCAGTTTATTCCAAAATCCAAGAGGACCCTGCTTTGTTCACATGCTTGGCATTGTAGGTAGTGTCCTATGAAGAGTATTTTCTCTTTTTTAACAGCATGCAATTATTTGTTAAAGTATTTGTTGCAATTGCCAAAAATGGTCCACAGGGCAGTTAAAGATTGACAGGATAATCCAGCCACCTTTGGGATATATTGAAGCAGTGCTCTGGGACATGATGTCATATCGTGGCCTGTGCTTCAATACATCACATTTGGGAGCTGGCAATTTCAGAGATAAATGGGCAGTCAGTAACTGGCCCATACACTACTGCCCCCCCCCCCCTCTCTCTCTCTCTCCTCTCTCCTTTTTTCCCCCTCTCTCTCATAAACCAACATTTATTTATCAATGGATCCATGGTGTCTTGAAATAACTTATTGCAGGCCCACAAGTCAAAATATACTTTTCTATACCTATGTGCAATGTAAGATTAAACTTCATGATCAAGGCTATATTGTAACTTTAAGAGCTTCTTGCCATTTTTTGCTGTGAATTTGTAGAACTAAAAAATCCACTATTTTTGTACCCACAAGCATTATATATTGTATTTTTTTTCATGACCAATATCTTGTGGCAGCCTTTTTTCATACAGACTTCCTTACACAGTATATGTACAACTGCGGAAAAAAAGATCCTGGATTCTCAAGTCCGCTCACCACACAATGAAATCGCATTTTTTTAAGAAATCAAGTTTAATTTTACTTCAAGTTTACTTTGTGGATATATATATATATATATATATATATATATATATATATATATATACACTGACACACAGGTATATACACAATATAATGTTTGGTAGCATAATTCAACAGTATATAATACATTAAGCATATATTATAGTTACATCTGTTTGTAACTAAAGAAAAATATTCTGCTAATAACTTTAATAACAAAACAAAAATGATACTCTTTATTTGTAATCAAAATATATACAACTGTTTATCTGATATTTTCATAGTTCTTTGGTGCCTAAATATGTTATTCACACAAGTAGAATAAATATGAAAATATTTCATAAGTTAAAGCTATAATACTGCTAAATTATATTACAATACGTGATCATGTGGATGTACATATCTATTACCGTATGCATTGGGGCTCATATATGCAAATATAATTGTGATATAAAGTTTAAAAAGAGGTCTGATCAGCATAGCAACCAATTTTTTGTTGCTGCTGATTGGACAATTCCAATGATAGCTATAGTAATAAGACTACTTTTTAAACTTTGTACCTTTGTACCATTTTGTTTACATAACCCCTATAGTGTGTGCAAAAATCCACTGATCCAAATGCAAGACATCTGTAAGGCAATACTGATCTTATTGGCAGGGTAAACCATACTATTTGGTGCTGTAAATACTAACTAACTGACCGGACTAGATCTGATGGAAAACAGAGACATTCATTTTATTCCATGAAGTTAGCAAAACTTAAATGGTCTAATCAAACAAAACAAAAAAACACTGCTAGAACAGTGATCTATTTTGTGCCTATTTTAACCTGCATACTGTTCTATGATGTACTATCTGGATTTGTCATAGCAAAATTGTGCAAATTTTCAATAAACCACTGTTTGTGAAAGCATTTTTGAAATGTTTCATTTCACAATGATAACAGTGTCCTGTAGTGTTGTGTCAGGCAAAAAACAGCAGCAGTAAGAGCAGTGCACTGGCGAGACAAAAGTTTAAGATGTAAGTCTCTGCCTTCAGTCTCCGAGGTCTTTTTGGCCGCCTGGACTAACTGATTATAAGTGCATATAAGATCTTGAAGGTTAACATGGACATCCTGCTGACGTTTAATGCATCGAACACAACTGGAAAACTGGAGGCAAACCTCTGTCGTGTGTATAAGAATGAAGAGTGTTTCTTCTGCTGCTCGATACATCTCTTCGGATGATTGGTCTGATCTCAGAATCTTTTGGGAGGTAGACATCATCTTACGAGACACACCAGAAAGAGATAACTTTTGTTCAGAAAAAGCTATACCGCATTTGTCTTGAGGGTGCACCTTCCCCTTGTTTTTATAATCTTCTAAAATTTTTTGCAAGTCCAGCACACTATCTTGCAGCTTGCCATAGCCAGAGGGTGTGCCTTCTATTCTAGCTCTTAAGAGATTGAGAACTTCGTGATGATCTTTACCATCACTGATGCCATTTGTTGCAATATGGTTGTTTTCTACAAACAATCTGTTTTCTGATACAGGAGGAATTGTCATTGGTAATGAGGAGATCAGGGGTTCTGGTGCTACCATATCATCATCCGTCTCAGCATCTACACCACGGAAACAGCTAGCATAGGATAACTGGCAGCTGCAGTTTCCAGGTTTTGTTACTCTAGCTTCATTATATTTTTTTAGATCTGAATTGTGTGCCATGTCACTTACATTTTCCATACTGCATTCACTATAGTTCAGTCTAAAACGTTCAAGAGAAGAATCCACTAGGTCCTGTCTCCCTGATTGGGTTTCTGAATTTACTAAACGCGCACAATCCTCTGCCTCCTCATCATGAGAAAGTTCTAAAGTGCATAGTGCTGTTTGGGAAATAGTTGCGGATACATCCGTGTCAACTTTGCAGCATTCAGTCATATCAGGTGCATTCTCTATTTCTGATGCTGATGTGTACCTTACCATATGTTCTTCCTCATCACCAAGAGGCACATTTTCACCATTGGATACCAAAATTACACAGTTTCTGTTGTTTTTACAGCCAGGAGAGTTAGGACTTCCTACACAATTCATGGAAGATATTGGTTCTTCTGGCTGAGTAAAATAAAGTGACTTCATTCCTAAAGGATCTGAGTTAGAATTAAAACCAGTATGTTCATCGATTGTTTCATCGTGAATTCTGTTTTTACACGTGTCTTCAAATGTTTTCATCTCTGTCTCAAAGTCATCTAATATTTTTCTATCTTTGGAGGTGTTAACTAAATTATTGTCACTGCAACTGAATGACGTTGGACTGGAATCAGGTTGGTCGTCCAGTTGTAGAGATATTTGGGAGGGACTGGCTCGACCACTGAACTCTGCGATCATCCAGTTAGGTGAAGCGGGGGAGGTCTCTTGATTATGAATACTGGTTTGATAACATGTACTGCTTTGTTCTGTCTCTTCTGCGGTGGAGTCACTTCTGAAACGAATAGCGGAGACAGATGATGTCACAGTGTCTGTCACAGACTTTATTTCCATGGTGTCAGGTTCCATTTCCATTATGTTTGGTGAAGGTGCTTTGGTTTTTAGTATGGGTTTGTGCTGGAAAAGTGGTTTAGTTTCTAACAGGGCAGGCTCTCCCTTGGTGTCTTTTAGAGAAGATACTGTTGGAGAATGAGAACCAACAGACATGTGAGATTCTTTCTCATAACAACACACATGATCTATAGCCTCTGAAGAACTGGATGGTGACAAAGGAAATGTGACTTGGGATGTGTAGTCTGTCTGTAAGTATGACCGCCTTTTTCTCAAAAGTTTGGTTGGCCTTCTTAAATCCTTTTGCTTTTTGCCCATATATGTATTTTCTGGATAAGGGAACATTGTTTTATCTGTACTGAACATTGATTTTGAACCTGAGAAGAATGAAAAGAAGTAATTAGTGACAGACAACTAGAGTGTTAACACTAAATATAAGTATTCATTGAGCAACCAATGATGCATAATACATGTGTATTGTCTCCTAGTTCAACTATGTATGCATATTCTGGGTTAGGTTGGCAGGTCCAAGGAGGCTGCAGCCCCTCTGCTGCTAAATCTCTAGTTTATCTCCCCAAAGGTGTGCCAACGCGCTATGCAGGTTTCTATTTGCCTGTTTTGCTCTGGCTACCAAGTGTGTTCCTCATTTCCGGTGTACGACCTGACTTTGTGTGACTACCCTTCCGGCTCCTGATTCCTTGCTATTGTACCCTGACACCGCTGACCTCCGTATTCCTACTACCGTTCTGGTTCCTGACCCTGGCTTGTTTACAGCACTACGATTTGGCATTAAGTTTTTGCTACTTATATAATAAAGGATTTTTTTATTTTTTACTTTTCCGTCAGTCTGGTTACTGGTCCCTAACAACACCCCAGGGTATTTCAAATGCTGGTATTTTAACTCTTTCCATGGACACATTTTACCACCAGCCTTTTCCAAACTTTGCGGCAGTATTTCTTTGTGTGTGTGTGTGTGTGTGTGTATTTTCCACACACATTGTGCTTTAGGTATGAATATACAGCTCCTGGTATATGTCCAACACCCCTATATGTGTCCATGTATGAATTTGCCTTGCTGTTTGGGGGCCAAAGAGCCACATTTGGGAGGTGCGCATTTTTCAGTGACATCTGGTGATACTGTGCCCATGCCCTATTTCGGACATCAATTTACCCAATGAAACCATATATTTTTGAAAACTAAACACCCCAGGGTATTTCAACTGCTAGTATTTTAACTGTTTCATGCACTAATTTTACCAGCTTTTGCCAAAGTTTGTAGTAGGTTTTTTTTTTGCTTCACACACATAGTACTTCAGGAATGAATTTATACTTCCTGGTAAATGTCACTGCCAAACAATACCCCAATAATGTGTTTAGCAACATCCCCTGAGTATATTCATACCACCCATGATGGGTTTGTTTGGTTGTTTGAGTGTTAAAAGGTCACATTTGACCTATCCATTATTTGTGACATCTCTGAAACCAGCCAATTCAATCAAACCATTTTTGAAAAAGAGAGACTCCAAGATATTTAAATGCATGGTTGGCTGCAGAACCTCAAAGTTCTCAGGAGGGTCAGGAAAGGTGGGCGTTTGAAATGCTCCAAGGCACTTCAGTAACACTGGCTAAGCTTAGGAGGTGATTGTCGACTTTTTTTTTAGACTCGGGCGTAAAATAATGTTACAAAAGCATTTATATGAGATTTGTGTGAGCAAATGCCTGGTTCAGTGCAGTTTGTCAGATGAGGAGGAGTCCAAACTAAGCATCTGGGACTCGTTCCCCTCCTGACCAGTACAGAGAGCCACAATGGGTCTGGCTTAGTCCTGGCTAAGCTAATGGCTGTGGACAGTACAGTACAGGCTTTTATTCAGTTCTTACCTGATGAAGTCAGAGTTGGTATAAATCTTTCTGCAGCATCAAAAAATTCCTCATCAGAGCTGGTGTCCCCGAAACCAGGTGGAGGATCCAAGATGGGTGCTTCCACTCCTTCATTAAACACTATATTGTAAGCACTCAAGTGTTTGTTTTCAGTGGCTGGAATTTTCACACAGTTCTCAGGGCTACTGGGAATATTCTTGTCCACACTACTGGCTGGTGAGACATTGGTGCAAAGGCTGTAGTATTCCATGATATTGCTTTCCACAAACTGACTTTCAAGAGAAAAACGTAGTGGTTCCTCCTCATATCTACCCTCTGTATCTATGTGCTCTGATGAATCCATAATGGTGTCTGTTCTGCTGCTGGGTTGCAAAAAACAAAGTAATGGATCTGATTCTAGCCTTCTGTCTTCTTTTAGTTCTTGATTGTCATTAAAAACACTCTGGTCTTCCGTTGTCATATTATTCAAGCTGTGGGTATAAAACTGAAAGAACTCTGGTCTACTTGAAGAACATGTTTCCAGGTCATCTTCTTCGAGGGCATCAATTGAATCACTTGACCAGCTAATTTTGTAACCTTGACTCTCAGTGTTAACAGAATCAGAGGCTTCAGAAATACTGTCTGTATCATTATTCCCTCTATCATAGCTCTCTTGCTCTCCGACACCACTGTCTTTCTTGACATGCTTTGGTTTGAATTCATGAACACATTCTTCCTCATCACCTTCTCCATTACCTTCTTCCTCCTCTTCTTTTAGTGGTTTTATATTGGGGTATTTCATAAAGTGACGATCTGATGAGACCTTCAAAGGAGAATCAACTTCAAATGATTCCTCTGAATCACTGCAGACTCGAGATTCATAACCTTTTTAAAATGAATTCGTGAAGTTAATACAAATATATTTAATTTCAAATGTGTGAAATCGTATGTAAGGAAACATTACATAAAATTACATATTTATTTGGAACCAGTCAATGATCTTTCTGGTATCAAGGCGACTTTTTAAAAAGTCAAGTATCCTACCAACTACATGAATTCCTAGTAACTCTTAATAGCATATCTGCAGCCTAAACTCCATGATAAAACAATCAAGGTTTTATCACTCCTTATATCTAAGGTAAAGAAAGAAAACCCTATGCTCTAGAAAGGCTTAAACAGCCAAAGCCTCATACGACAACACATAACAACCTACCGTTTTGTGGTCTTACCTTCTTCAGCAGACACTCGGTGCACTTGGTTATGACCAAGCCATGTAAATACAGAAGTTCCAGAATCCACAAACAGCTTGCAGTATCCAGAAATAAGGCATGATATATCCTTTGCATTGTTTGACTCCAGCAACAGAGAAAGAGGCTTTAAGAAAATAAAAATCTTGTCAGCAAAACTAAAGAAAATAATTAAATATACCCAAAGGTTCCAAAATATACTAAAGTTCTATAAAAATGTAGTAACTTTATATTTTACCTGCCACATATATTCTGAGGAATAATGAAGATGGATGGAATTGACACTTTTACACATGCAGTGTTAAAATAATTCACTGTTTTTAGTGCGTGTCATCTTTTACAGAGTCATTATTCTTTCAACATAAATCATGCTTCACTGAATAATATTTCCTGTAAAAATGAATTTAAATTTCAGAGCCAGTGAACTGAAAGTTTGCTCTGTTTAATGATACAAAGGCATACACAAACCAAGTTAGATGTGCATGTGGGCAGAGGTCCAGTCATTAGTTTGTTAGCCTGCTAGACAAGTTAGTGGGGAAGACTATATAAAACTGCTTAACTTTCCCTTAAAATAAATGTGTATTTCCCTGATAAGCATTACAATAGAATATGGGAAAAAAATAAGAAAAAAATATATAATATCATATCAAATTGCCCTAGAAGAGCCCTGGTGGTTTGGCTGTGAGTTGTACAGTGGATCTATTACCTTGATGTCTTGTAGGTAGACCTTCACCAGGCTCACTTTCTCAGACTCTGGGCATAGCTCTATCCTGGTGATGTTAGCAAATTCTGCTAATGTTGTCATGATATTCAGTTTATTGTTGATGATCTGACTGATACCATACTTGGCTCCAACCAGCAAGGTCACATACGATTCTCTGTCCTGAAGCTAAGAAAAAGAACAAAAGGGTTTTCTTAGAAGAGCACCACCCAATAGACATAAAGGTTGATTTAATAGACATTGGAGGCTGTTTCATATCTATTATAAGAAAATTGAATTTATATTTATGTTTATATATGGGGTGTAAATAGGCAAGTTTCAGTCTTACAATGTCCAGGTACAATTTCAATTACATTCCAGCTAACTCACATCATGTTACCTATGAAACATCAGAATCCTAGGTGGACTGCATAGACATTCAGGTAGGGGTGCCCTTTCACACTCCTTAAAGTAAAATGTAATAGGAAATGAAGGATACAGCCAATGGAAAGTAAAACAATAATTATGTGCAGAAGTAGGTATAGAGGGAGGTACAACCTAGTGGCACACACATAATAATTATGTTTTTAGTTTATGGAGGCTCTGGCAGCAGCCCTGCCCACCTACTACAAAGGAATCCCTTGCGTAGCGTTACTTAATGTATGATTTTACTCAAGCACTAGCATTTGTGCCTGCTTATGGGATATTGGGTTGTAATGGCAAAACATGTAGCAACCATACCATCCAGGGCTATATGAGGTATAATAAAAATGTATAGCAAAATAAGTCCAAGGTTAAGTGTATGTAAGAACTGAGGTGAGCGTTCATTCATGCAGGTGGTTAACAGATCAGACAGAAACCCACATTTTCAGAAACCAGTAGTTGAAACCACAAAGTCTTATTTTCTTTCCTCAATGTGTACAATTTATATAACTTTTCAGTTTATTTGTAATATTCTGTTCCCTTTAAAATATTAGTGCTACATTCCACACAAATTGTTAAATAAAACATTTGATATCTAATGAACGTTAACATTATAGGATGAAGAGCATACGTTGGACTGCCAAAGGGAGACCTTTAATTTAACAAATACTCACCATTAATGTGGCATTAAATATTTTTCCTCCATACGTTTTCAGATCTCCCAGTAGCTTTAAGTAATGCAGTCGGACCTGTGCCGCAGATACAGGTTTCTATAGTAAGATAAAACAGTATGTTCAGTTAAAGAAGTATAAAATGTATTAATCATGTCAAATAGTATAGATATTATACATATATATATATACAATGCCCTCCATTAATATTGGCACCCTTGGTAAATATGAGCAAAGAAGGCTGTAAAAAAGCTTTAATGCCGGAAGCTGTTACAGGAGATCGGACAGCAGAAAGCCGGCAATGCCGGCTTCTGCTGTCAGTGGGGAGTCCGTGCTGACAAACGACAGCCTGATCTCCCGTGCAGCGGCAGGGATGTGTCCCTGACGCTGCAAGAAGGCCTGGACGTACCGGGACGTTCTTAGGGGTTTCTTAATAAGCGTTTTTTGGACGTCCTGGTACGTCCATAGGGGATTGAAGGGGTTAATAAAAACTGTTAAGTAAGTAAACCGAAACAAACTCTAAATCAAATCAATATTTGGTGTGACCACCCTTTGCCTTCAAAACATGAATTCTTCTAGGTACACTTGCACAAAGTCAGGGATTTTGATGGCGTATAAAAATTCCATATCACAAGTGACTCAACTGTTCATGAAAAATAACAGGAACTGTTGTACTGCTGGAGAGCAGTACAAGAATAAGTGTTTGCATGCAACAGGGAAGAATGACAGAGGTTCATGCAAGTTTGGAGCTGCATTTCTACAATCGGAGTTGGGGATTTGGTCAGAAGTAATGGTCTCCACAATGCTGAGGAGTACTGGCAGATACCTATTCTTTATCCAATACAATCAGAGAGGCATCTGATTGGCTCCAGATTCATTCTGCAGCATAACAATGACCCCAAACATACAGCCAAAGTCATTAACAAATGACTTCAGTTTAAATAAGAACAAGGTCCTGGAAATGCTGTCCCCAACAGAGCCCTGATCTCAACATAATCTAGTCTGTCTGGGATTACATGAAGATAGAGAAGCAAGTGAGGCTGTCGAAATCCACAGAAGAATTGTGGTTATTTCTCCGCAATGTTTAGAATATCCCACCAGCTGAATTCCTCAAGCGTACCTAGAAAAATGGATGCTGTTTTGACGGCAAAGGGTGGTCATGTATATATCACACTGCAGATGGATTATCGAGCAATACAAAGCCCACATAATCTTTCTGTATCTACTTCTGTGAAATAATACCAACATCTCTAATGTGCGTTATGGCTTTTGCTAATGTCTCCCCACAGAAAACACAAGACTCATAAGAGTGTATCCCACCATTCTTCCTCTTGGGGTTTTCACCAGGGAATGAAAACCACACGCTCTCAATGTAACAGGAAAACAAAAAGCATAAACAAAGCTATAGCTGCTATACAGGCATTGTACTTCTACTTTTAACATGTTCTACATATCCGCAATATTGTGCTCTCTAAATTGTTATGCTTAATGCCATTTTATATTCTTTCCTGATTAATGCCTGAGGAAGAGACCTAACAACTTGGTCTCGAAAGCTCGCAATTAAACTCTCAGTTAGCCAATAAATGGTATCATTTTAACTATACTTTTCTCTTATATTTTTTCCTGAAAGTGTAATTACAAAAAAAAAAATCAAAGAAACTTTATAGTTAGATTTGTCTGTTTCCATAGCGACAAACCATCAGTTCTGTGTTAAATCTCAGCAGAGTTAAATTTAGCAGGTGGGAAAGCAGCTTTAATCTGTTTTACCTTTTGTCTTGGTTCAAGAATGCACTGATTCCTCTTTATGTGAAAGCTAATGGCCTTTTTGATGTCTTTCCCTCTCATACTACGTAGTAATGTTGGAGATAAGAAGTTATCTATTCCCCAGTCTTTTCTGTAGAGATAAAAACAGACTATTTTTACATAACAAGTCACATAGCACATTTCAATAAGGCACAATTCAGTAAGAGTCAGTGACCCAGTCTTTCTACAGATTCACAGTAGATTACTCAGTAATGCTCTCTACTAGCTTTTGAGGCTGAGCGAGTGAGCCTATTGGTTGATGCCAGAGGAGGACCCTGCAGGCAACCAATAGAGTCGTTCGCACGGCCCCTTAAACCCTGACGGCGAACCTTCGGGTTTCCACTTTCGTCAACCCCTGCGATGCTGCGTAGATAAGG
This sequence comes from Spea bombifrons, assembly GCF_027358695.1. NCBI lineage: Eukaryota > Metazoa > Chordata > Amphibia > Anura > Pelobatidae > Spea > Spea bombifrons. Next base: position 87,797,131 of record NC_071087.1, read on the forward strand.
TAGGCTAGATGGGGAAGGGACCAGGGAGATTAGTAGATGTTTTGCCAACGTCGTTTCTTCGTTTTTCGGTTTGAACGTCGAAAACGCACTATTCGTGTTCGTTTTCATGTTGACCCAAAAACGAATGCCACTACTAATAACCACTCGTTACAACCAAGGTATGCAGAATACCATATCTGAATGGACAACACGTCGAATCTTGAAGCAGATGGGCTACAGCAGCAGAAGACTACCCCGGGTGCCACTCCTGTCAGCTAAGAACAGGAAACTGAGGCTACAATTTGCACAGGCTCACCGAAATTGGACAATGGAAGACTGGAAGAATGTTGCGTCGTCTGATGAGTCTCGATTCCAGCTGCGATATTCAGATGGCAGGGGTAAACAACATTAAAGCATGGATCCATCCTGCCCTGTATCAAAGGTTCAGGTTGGTGACGGTGTAATGGTGTGGGGGACATTTTCTTGGCACGCTTTGGGCCTCTTAGTACCAATTGAGCATCTTCTGATGGCTACTTCCAGCATGAAAATGTACCATGTCACAAAGCTCACATCATCTCAAACTGGTTTGTTGAACATCACAATGAGTTCACCAGATCTCAATCTGGATAGTGGTGGAATGGGAGATTCGCATCATGGATGTGCAGCAGACAAATCTGCAGCAACTGCGTGATGCCATCATGTCCATATGGACCAAAATCTCGGGAATGTTTCCAGCACCTTGTAGAAAGTATGCCACAAAGAATGAAGGCAGTTCTTAAGGCAAAAGGGGTCCAATCCTGTACTAGCAAGGTGTACCTAATAAAGTGGCCAGTGAGTGTATGTATCACAGTTTCCCAAAAAAGATATTTTGTTCAATAATAAAAAAAACTTCACCCTGAAATACAATCAGGAGCATAATTGTGATGCTTCTTTTTGGTGTATTATATTGACATAAATGCCTTTAAACTGAACACCTACTGAATCTAAATCAGGGCTCGACAAATCCCAGGCGCCAGGTCGCCATGGCGACAGAGAATTTTGTTCTGGCGCCTAGGTTTTGTCAGCCTCTTACATCCAGAAAAAATTGTGGATGTAAGAGGCTGAGTCACCACACGGGGGCGCTGCTGCTACTGTCTGCCCAGGAGTCTGGGCAGACAGCACAGCCACTCAGAGCCCGCCCCCGAGCCTGAGATCACTCCCACGGAGTGAGCCTGTAGGCTGAAAACGCGGTTGCTGCAAAACCAGTAATCGTGTTTTCAGCTGCCACAGGCAGCTTCAGGGAAGGAGGTTGTGTGTTGATTGTGTTGACCTGACACAACACCCCCCTGCTGCCTGATCGCTCCATGAGAGCGACAGTGCAGCGTTAACCCCTTCAGTGCCGCGATCGCGGCATTTAGGGGTTAATTCCCGTTTTGTACGGGGCTCTGCTGCTGGTGGTCTGCCTGGAAGCCCAGGCAGACCAGCAACAGCAAAAACGAGCCCCTACAAGCCCTTTGATGATTCCTGTAGGCATGGAAGCCTACAGCAGTCATCAAAGACTCCCCTCCCTGCAATGGCTGGTCTATAGACCAGCAATTGAGTCCCAGCTACCAGAGGCAGCTTCAGGGACAGGGGAGAGGGTTCTTTGGTCTCCACATGAGTGTGGAGACCAGCCCCAACACCCCCCTGCTGCCTGATCGCTCCATGAGAGCGACAGTGCAGCATTAACCCCTTCAATGCCACAATTGTGTATGACATTTGTGGCATTGCAGGGGTTAACATTTGTCCCCACAAGCTTGTGGGGACTAAATATCAATCAATGCTGTGCTCCAATGGAACATCAGCATCGAAAGAGTTAAAAATAAAATTAAAAAATTAATAAAATAAAAAAACAGCCATAACAGCCAAAGTCCAGGGTGCTTCCAGGTCAAGCGCTGTGAGTTTAGTAAGTGGGCTGATGATGATCAGATCACTCCTGACCAACTGTTAGTTTAAAAAAATCCTGGCTCCTAACTTTTTTACCTGGCGCCTAGATTCACAACAAATTTGTCAAGCCCTGGCCTAAATAATGCAGGGAGAGATTTTACTTTACATGGCAATACTTCATTACAATACAGTTGATTAACTGTTAGAACAGTGCAGAAATGGTGTGTATGATGGACATGTTGGGGTAATTAACTATAGTGTTTTAACTGAGGAGCAGATGAACCAATGAATGTCTGCATTGAACTTGATTGACTTGCTACTTTAGTGAAATACTATGTTATTACTCAGGTATGGAAAGTAAGTCCATGATAGGTATGATAATCTATTAAAAATAGAAATTAGAGTTCAGTTTAGGTCATTTTGTTCTAGGTCAAAAAAGGCAAACAAAATATTACATCATAACCACCGAAATGTCACAAGGAGCACTTATGATAAGCCCTGCCTTTTCTTTGAAGAACCCTAATGAAACGCTAAGGTTCACACTTCCTCAAGTCCCTTCAACTACCAAGTATGTGCCAACACATTTTTTTTATCTTGCATGGGTGTCCAAACACATCATTGGTAACAGCACAATCATATTTTGGAGGTTGATTCAATAAGCAGTTGCGAACAAGACAAGCGATGAGGTGACAACTGTTATGCGCAGGTCGTAAAGGCAGAAAGCAAGCCATATTTATATCAGTGCTGTCAACAAGTGAAAGTGGGAAACTGTAACAAGCATATGGGGAGAAAGAAAACAATAACTCAATAAATCAATAATCCATAACCAAAAAGTTCTAGCTCTTGACATATACATAAAACCTTACAAGAGCAGGGAATGTAATAGTGATGAGTAAAGTATTATGTCTGGATGCCTATTCAGATGTGGGTGAAATATTCCAACATTAACTTTAATTCCCTAAGCCATTGTTTTCCTGTTATATATATATGCCAATGCTGCATATAGTCAGTGATATACCCAGAATACTGGTATCGCATCCATCATTATCTTACTCTATGTACTTGAATGATATCTTCTGGGACTGTCCGCATGTGTGAATCCGCTCTTGTATGTGTAGGGCAGCCAGTCTTAAAGCAACACTGCACTTCATCTCAGTTGCAAATCTTTCTTGAAGTACGTCACTGCAGCTCTTCGGAGAGGAAGTAACATAATGGCAGCATTAATGATACTGAAACATACAGCTATTTAACTTTTACAAGAATGTTTTATTTATTTAACATTATTCTTTAATAACCTCTTGATATAAAATGTGGTTTACTTACCTAGGTCATTAGTCTATTAGAGGTTTATTCTCTAAAGCAAGAATTTTCAGACTAAGTCTGTACGCTGCCCTCACGAAACATCTGTTTGAAAACATTTACTTGGAACTTACGGGGTCAAATGTCTACCTGTAAATAGAGATATTCAAAGGCAACTGGGTCTTCCTGCAGAAGATCCAAGGGATCCTTGGGTACAAAACAGACTCTGAAGAGGCACCTGTAATCATGAGACTCTCTTCTCTGCACCACCTAAAATTTAGCATGACAATCGCTTAGGAATAGTATTAGGTAACATAGTGTTTTTCACCACAATCCCTATAAAACAGCCTTAATACTTTATACTTTATATAGAAACAACTCAGTAACACTAAACAAAATACATCACCACAAGTTTGACATGTGAATTTAGTCACAATAACATGGTTCCCCCAAAACAACGCTTCATATTGCAAAACAGATTGCTCGATCCCACATGATCACATTACCACAGACAGTGCTGATAGTTCCCCCAGAATCACCTTGGTTGAAAGATGATCCCCTGCACTAGGAACCATCATTTGGTGAAGCAAAAGGATTAAAGATCAAGATCACACACACACATGTAAATCTACAAATCTCTGGTATTTAAATGTAAATGCCAGTACCTGTTCTATAAGTTCATCCTCGTGCAGAAGATAAAGCTTTGAAATATTGTACTGTTCTTCCAGAGCTAGTGCAAAGTGCTCAATTACGTTAATTGACAACTTCTCCTTAAGGGTCAAGATGATATCCTGTAATGGGAGTCATTTTTTTTAAACAACTGTTTGTACAAATATTTTAGAACAATATAAAAATCACCATTTGAAATGCCATAGTAAGATCTTAGAACTTAGATCGAAGACAAACCGATACATTAGGTGGAGAGAGCCCTGCTCGCAAGCTTACAATGTTGAGGGAATGGGGAGATAAATTAGAAAACAAGGTATATTTCAGATGGCTTAATCTACCCCTCATATTGTACATATATAAATTATTTTAATCATAAACTATTATTGTATTATGTGTATTCATATATTTTTATATGAATAATTATGTTATTTTAAATTTTTTATTTAAAGGGACGTACACATGGGGGAGCTCTCTAAACCCCCTGCAACTTTAACCAAGCTAGCACTGGAGTCGACTGGCAAACAGATATCAGGAGGTGTGTTTGGCCCTGGGAGGGGGCAAAAGGCATATGGGTGCATTCTGCAGAATCACCAACGCATTTCCAAGGAAGACCAAATCATTTAAAGAGACTTCTCACCTGTCATATGCATTGAAGCTCAGGTGATGGCTGAAGCATCCCTTTAATACTTAAAATTGTTTCTGAATCTGTGACCCTTTGTTTTTTGTTTTGTTTTAACCCAATACTCTAGATTGTAAGCTCATATGAGCAGGACCCTCATTACCTTTTATGTACTATTTGTTCTGTCCTGTGTACCCACTGTACAGCACTTTATAAATCAATAGATAATATTTATCATTGTGTGATTGCTGTGTTTTTTCTCAATACCTTTACAGTTGTTTTCTTCTCAAATTTAAATGCTTTTGTCTGGCCATTTTCCAAGTAAACCTTGAGAACATTGGGCATGAAAAGAAGTGAATTCCCCTACAAATAAAACAGATAACATTAAATCCATACAGAGCTTTACAAGATAGTAAATATCATGGGGATAGCTGCATGTCTATTCATTGGAGATGCTGATCTGATATTATGTACGTCACACACGCTTCAGAAAATATCACACCATGAAATCTGTTTTAAGCTAAGCTGCTACTTGTTGTAATGCTTTGCCAGTGGGAATAAGAGAAAGAAAATTTAGAATATAAAAAACCCAATCCCTGGCCATTCACAGACATGCAATTTTCCAAGGGCAGTTTGTGTGGGGACACTGCTAGCTTACAAAGTACTTTAATGTGCATTCTTTGTTGGAGAGGCAGTATAGGAAAGTAAACCGTCTTTTAAAAACTAATTTTAATGGTATATGTATGAATGCATACTATACAGTCCGCTAGAAACAGTAGGGTTCGAAAGGTTACCTTAGTGAAATAAATCTCAAATTTCTTGTTTATTTCTAAGATGAGAGGTTTTGGTGCACGAGTTTATGGAAAAACACAGGACAGAGAAACTTTTCACAACTTAGTGACCACAACAGCATGCCCCCCAACTTTCCTGATTTGCGGGGACAGATGTAGGGTGAGGCGAGAGCCGTTCTCACCTCAAGTGCAGCTGCAGAGAGGCGCACAGCCGCCCGATCAGCAGCTGCAGCCTGCAGGACTAGTTGGGAGATCACGATCTCCCTGTAGTCGGCTCAACATTAGGGAGCGCGAGGTCTGTCACTTCATCACTACGCGCCAGTAAATAATGCCAAGCATGGGGATATGACATCATCCCTGTGCTCTGCAGCAATAGCTTGCGCGTATCGATGAGGGAGCAGTAAAGCGAGGTCTAAAGTGACAGGCCTCGCGCTCCCACCACAGGATGGAGGATGAAGAATGGTGGAAGAGGTAAGATATGGGGAGAAAGGGGTGTAATGGCAGTGTATATGAATGTATGTGTTTGTAAGCTTGTGTGTGTGTATGGACAGGTGTGTGTAAGAGCAGTATAGGTATTTGTAAGCTGTGTGTAAGGGCAGTATATGTGTATATGTGTGTGTAAGCACAATGCACATGTATATGTGTATGTAAAGGCAGTTGTGTGTAAGGGCAGTATATTTTTATATGTGTGTGTAAGGACAGTGTATATGTGTGTTTATGAGCAGGTGTGTGTAAGGGCAGTGTATGTGTATATGCGTGTGTAAGGGCACTGTACGTGTATATGTATGTTTATGGGCAGGTGTGTGTAAAGACAGTGTGTATGGAGAGGCATGTGTAAGGGCAGTGTATGTGTATATGTGTGTTTGTGAGCAAGTGTGTGTAAGGGCAGTGTATGTGTGTGTGTATGGACAGGTGTGTAAGGGCAGTGTGTAAGGGTCCTGGGGAGGAGGCTAGCCTTAGCCTTCTTTTTAATTAAAAAAAAAAATTCTGCTGTTGGTGACTAATAGGAATTGTAGTTCACAGCTAGAATCTGCAACTTTACTGTTGACTGCACTTCCCATGATGCTCAACCAGCATCATGGAAGCAGTATGTCTGGCTGAGCCTCATGTGAACTGTAGTTAACAGCAGATGATATGACAGGTGTTAGTTGTGAATTTAAACTTCTGGCTGATTGAGCATCATGGGAATTGTACTTCACAGCTAACGTCTACTGTTAACTGCACTTCCCATGATGCTCAGCCAGCATCATGGAAGTAGTATGTCTGGCTGAGCCTCATGGGAATCCGATGTGTTCTTTATTTTTAACATGCATGACTGTGCTGACAAAAATGTTGCGTGTTTTAAGTAGCGATGCAAGCGCGACATTGTAAAGTGCAATTGTATTGATTTAAAAAAGTGTCCCTCTTGCACATTTTGAAATGTTGGGAGGTATGCAACAGTACTGTAAAAATGGCCAATGTGATCGCCCTACATGGTGTCAGACTAAAAAGCTTTTCAAAGAATGTAATAGCTCAACATACTAAGAAGGGATAAGTAACCTCCAGCTTTTCAACCTCTGTTTACTATGACCCCATAGACTACAGATCCACAATACATTTTGGCTATATGAGTATTATAGGTGTTGCAATCAGTGGCGACTCTAGAAACAATATATAGGGGGGGCACACAAGATACCACAGTCAAACTGGGGGGGCATTAATAATTTCCACCATTAAATCATACCACTGAAAAAACACACACACACACACACATATATATATATATAGATATATATATATATATATATATATATATATATATATCTATATATATATATATATATAGCCAAAAGTAATGTGCTATGGAATGATACTTTTGTTATTGGACAATACAATACTTGATCATTCAACATGGGAAGCCTGAAGCCACAATTTAGTAAGACTAATCCTTGAAATCCTTTAAACAACACAATACCTTAACTTTTCCACTAAATGATTTCAGGGCCTAATATTAGATCCTGCTGCTAATATATATATATATATATATATTAGCCCCTGCTGCCCAAATATATTAATATTAGCACCAGTTGCCGATATATATATATTAATATTAGTCCCTGCTGCCGATATATATTAATATTAGACCCTGCTGCCGATAGCAGGTATAGATCAACACATTAACACACAAACCCACCTTTGCATGTATAGATCAATTTAAATTCACTTGTGATCTCAGCACTGAAGGTATATATCAAATAAACAGAATCAGACATACAAATCCTGTATTTGCAGGTATACAATAATAATATATGAAACGTAGCATTGCAGGTATAGATCAAATAAATACATGGAAACAGCATTGCAGGTATTAATCAACTGAACAAGACATACAAACCCTGTATTTGCAGGTATACATAAATAATGTATGGAAACATAGCATAGCAGATATGGATCTACAGAAGAACACACAAACCCAGCTTTGCAGGTATAGATCAATTGGAATTCACATAAAAACACAGCATTAATGGTATATTTAAAACCCCCTAAATTACAGGGATAGATCACAGGTTGCACACCCAGATAACACACATATGATTTGCCATCTTTGTCCCATATACACCCGGCTTGTGCCATCTTGGTCCCCAAGGCTCAAACATCCTGCTAGTGCCATCTTTGCCCTTCCACAATAATACATCTATGATACGCACAATCACATTAACTCATGCTCTCCCTCATTCAGACAATTCATCCACATATTAACTCATGCTCTCCCTCATTCAGACAATTCATCCACATATTAACTCATGCTCTCCCTCATTCAGACAATTCATCCATTTTAAGAAACTACACCCCTTGGAGCTTCAAATGAGGGGCTTCATGTATTTGTAGGACAAAAGTTGAGTGCACAAATAATGATGGAATATGCCGCTTTGGCTAGAAAATATGTTTTTTCTATCCATAGCGACATGTTCATTTGTGTCTTGCGCACTCCAGGTTTGTACTAGAAACACATGCAGCCCCTCGTTTGATGCGCCAATCGTTTTGCAAATGTGTACTTTTTGTGCCATAATTTAACTTCCTACGTGAGCAGTAATGCCACGTCAAGGCTTCAACCCTAATTACTGACCATTCACACGCCTTTCATATCTCCATTCACTCGCAGAAGCACACACCATACTTTAAATACATTCACTCACAGAAGCACACACCATTCTTTCCCCTTACAATCCCAAAGAAATGATGGTAAAGGGAGAAAAAAAATCACTTTTACAGCAAAAATAAGTTTTGCAGTAAAAATGCAAGGCGCTCCAGGGATGATATGGTTACTCACGTACCGCACAGGCTAAATGGCTGATTTTAATAATATTTGCAGTTCATCAGGATTTCAAAAATTGCCTCCCTCTACCGTTGGCTAAATTTAACCCCATGATCAAAGGGATCATAGGATTAAAAATTTGTATCGGCCATTTTTAAAAAGGGAATGTGACTTTTTATAGCTATATGATCGCTGTGGTAACATTGGCTACCACAGTGATCATTTAGCTAGAATACTTAAACTTTTTTTTTTTTTTAAAGTTAAACTACTTTGTTTAAATAATTTAAAGGCAGATACAGGCATCTAAGCAGCATGCCCCCATACCTCTTTAACTGACAATTGTCAGTTGTTAATAAAGTTGCGTGGTGACCTCATCGCGTCATTGTGCGAGACGTCACCGGGCAGATCGGGTGGCTCCGGTGATGCACTTCAGTTTGAGGGGCAGATCGCCGGGGTAGGTGGTAATGGAGGTCCACAGACCTCCATCAAGGTAAGGTAGTGCTAGTGACGGCATGGTGCCGTCGTTAGCACCTGACTGGGACTGCTAGCGACAGCACCATGCCGTCGTTAGCAGTCAAGGGGTTACAAATTCGGCGGGGGGGCAACAGGGGGGGCAACAGGGGGGGCAAGGAATAACCTTGCCCCCCCTTGCCCCCCCTGTAGCGACGCCACTGGTTGCAATCCATAGCAGCTAGCAGGCTGTGGCACATATTCTTGGCGTCAGACTAGGGTCTATATATTCCAGGAAGATTCTTCTGCACAAGCCCAAAGCTGTGTGCTCTGTAATATACCGCTAAGCTCTCTGTGACTACAGTGTCAATACAGTGTCAATACGTGACACTCACCTGAGTATGGCCATTTACAATCACTTCCTCAGCGAATCTCACTTTCACTGGATTACTTCTCAGTCTCGCTCGTTTTTCTGCAGTAAGAAAGGATGATTTGGGACTCTGCAAAACACAGATTAAGAATGTGGTTACACAGTTAAACGAACAGAGAACAATTCAAGACACAGCTCTATAATAATATTTATCGGAAAAGTAAAAATAAGCTTGAGGGATCATGGGTTTACAGTGAGCAGTCACACTAACTTCCTATATTTGGCTACTTAAAAAAATGAATGCATAAAAAAATTAGGAAGAATGTTTTAAATACTTACATGGTCCATGCACATTAACATAGGCTAACATGTAAATTGTTGGCGCTATATAAATAAAAGATAGTACGGTAATACTATTAATAATAACATGGTGCTGCACTTCCTTACAGTGGGTTCAAGCAGTGTATAATAAATAAAAGACAGCCACACAGGAGAGGCGGGGGGAGCCGAAATGGGGGATATGGAACATAAAAGACCCACGCTGTCTTTTCTTTTACTGTTTTTTATGCTTTTGCATGTCAGTCTAACATATGCCATGAGAATGATTTAGCAATGGAATTCCATCTGAATGACATTTCCACTATTTCTTTACTTGTAATATACAGTACATGTATTTATAATAATTGTCATAATTACCAAGGAATTTCGAAGCACAGTCAACTTAACAGAATCCCCCGATTCCCTGCAAAATAAAACCATTAGATACGTTTGCCTTTACTTTCAACACATTCAGGCAGCAGTGTTCTATTAACTTCAGCTAATAGCTCCATAGTAAGCAATAAAGCCCTGTTAGGATTAGATAGAAGACAATCCAATAGTTACCCAGGTCAACGGTTTCTAAACCTGTGAAGTTACTAGTATTGTATTACATGGGAGAACACACCTTTCAGGAAGAAACTGGACATGTGGCCGGGGTTTCTCAAGCACCCGTTTCACAATGGGGTCTATTCGCTAAAGAGTTTGCAGGAGGAACATGTCAACTCCTTGAAATCACTATAAATTATGAAGGTCCAAACCCAGGGAGTATCTCCTGCAAAACAAAGCTGGCTGGGCATAACACATAAGTAAACCAGTAAGGAAAATTTTAATATATCTCCCTGTTTTTTTCTCACCTCCTAAAAAATCAGCATTTTTGTTAAATACAGTTAAAATTTTGTTCCTACAGTCACACATTACAAATGGAACTGGAAGTGAGCAAATGGACCAAAAACTAATTCAGACATTTTTTTTGAACAACAGATTTCATTTCCTCCCCTTTCTGTTTGGAGGAAAAAGCTATTTTACATTTGGAAACAAAATTCATTGTCACTCATCCTCTTTTGCTCTCTCATACTCTTTCACACTCTCATTCACTCTCACCCTAACTTCTCAGCCGACTACTTCTACGTCCCTGTCTCCTTGTTGTGCAGCACTGCTTCTTCTCTTACATATTCTTGTTATTCTGTATTTTTTCTTTATGCTGCTTCTTGTGTCTTCTTTCTTTATCCGCTTCTCCACGGACATGGCCTCTCGGTGAACTTCAGAAAAATGTCAGCGCGTCCGGGCACACCCTCTCCCCCATGCCTAGAATCGGGGGGAGAGGGTGTGCCCAGAAGCTCTGCCATTTTGCGGGTGTTCACTCTGAGACCAGAATAAGACAGGTTTGCTTAAGCGCTTCCCTTTCTCAGTGAATCTATCTTCATTATTCTGGCCTCTCTGTGCAGATCTGCAAAAGGGCCAAAAGGGCAAAAATAGCCTCTCCCTTGTTCTGCCAACTGGTAGAGAGGGTGTTCCTTCATTTTTTTTTGTTTCAATGTGGCTCCCTCCTCGTTTTCAGACATTCGTATGAATTGACAAAACTGGCAAATTTCATTATATTCATACAAATTCGAATGCATAAATCTAATGGGCATAAACTCCCTTTTTTGCATGCAAAACCATTGTAAGTAGGTAGGTGCTTTAATTATGTTAAATAAGATTGACCATAACATTATGCTGCCTGGATGGAATGATACACAAGAGACTTGTAATATACATTTTGCACACTACCAGAACTTACTCAGCTGCCGTTGAAGAAGATCATTCATAGACGATCTCATACATTTTTCTGACATAAAATCAACCTTGTGGTCTAGTCACAAAATGTTAAACTGAGAGTTGAGTTTCTAGTCAAATTCATCTTGACTTCACAGGAGGAGGTCAATTGATGTTGAAAGTCATTCATCTCTATAGGGTTGTGTAACTTGACAGACAGACTTGCATGGCTAACAAGATCAGCTCAGTGGGGTTTATTCACTAAAGGCAGAGTGGGTTGGAGAGTCTGCAGGAGAATTGTAATTTTAACTCACTCACTTTACTATTTGTTATGATAGGATTTCATTGGCAAACTTCTTCAGGAAGGAGGGCTCAGTTGGCCCTGCATAATGTGTAGCTCAATGGGTGAGGCAACTTTGTGGAAACCTCACTGATTTAACTATTTATTTTACAGGGCCAACTAAACATTATTGGGGTTGGACTTATACAATGAATAGCGAAGTCAAGGAAACACAACCCTTATACAAACTCTCCCTTCAGTGAATAGCACTTGACACAATGAAAGCTTTGTTAAGAATAAATATACCCTTTTAGTTTACTAAGTTGGATGCTTTTAAGTTAATTTATTAGTTACCACTGCTGCTTAACTGACAACTCAATCCTTACCTAACAGACTTGTCTGCCCCTCATTGTTCTTGCTGTTGTTAAACCGGGCACTGGTAATTGGCAAATGGATCATCAAGATATGCTGCATTAGATACATTTGAATATATTGTGTCTTTTGTATACACAACATTATCATTTGTGCAGCAGACAATAAAATCACCAATACTTTCCCTGGTGAAATAAGCATTCAGAGCATTCCACAGAATGTGTTACCTGACCATATCTGCCACCTGCTCAGCTGGAATATTTTCAATACTTTCATTGTTTATCCTGAGTATCTGGTCACCCGGTAAAAGTTTTCCTTCAGCTGGACTGCCTGTGAGTGGAAAGAACAGTATTTGTTAGTTAATTTATCCTGTTAAGAAAGCTGAATTGTGGGAGATGCTTACATTGTATTCCACCTATTTCCTGAATGTCTCTCTCTCCTCTGCATTAGTCATGCATGTAAGAGAGATTTACTAATCCCCTGGTCCTACATCCTAATTTATTGATCATATTGCTACATGGATCACTCAATTTCTCTCCTTAGTATCCCCATACAAAACTCGGCTCACAATATACCCAGAGAACCTCTCTGCGTTTTCTCTTAATTGGTTTCCTTCACTTCTTCCTTTTGTCTCTCACTGTTGACCACATCCCCCACACACACTATGATGGCCACTAAATTGACCTAGTCTTCTCCGACTCTCTGTACTATCTGCGCAATGCTTGAGCACCACCTTTTCTTTGTCTGGCCACCAACTTGCAGCCTTGTCATGCTTCCCACCCATCCCCTACCTAACAGATCTCCACAAACCTGGTAAAACCCCGGTAACCTATATTCCACTCCTTCCAGCACAGCCATAGCACACTTAACAGACCTACCACCTCCAAAAGGTTCTTTTGCACCACTATACACTTTGCACTTTGTTTCAATAATCTCCCCAAACCGTACTGTAATGTTTTCCACAACCTACTTTGTCCCGCAGCACTTCTCTCCCGTTCCACCTTCACTGCCTAAAACCTTGTTGACCGCTTAAGATGTCAAATAGAAAGCATCAGGGCTAAGAGCCTTCCTCGTGGTGCTACACTGTTACTCAACCCCTCTTCTTGCCAGCAGCCAGAACTGCTTCTGTCCTATCACCTCATGTGGTTTCTGACATCTTCTTGTCCTCACACATCTTGTGCCCACCCACTTGGCCACAATCCCTTTTATTTCCTACCTTCTATTCCCAATGTCCTTTCCCCATGTATCAGTCTCTCTCTTTTCACTGGCATGTTCCCATCCTCCCTTTAAACATGTTCTTTCTTATCCCTCCAATTTTGAAAAAAAAACTTCCCATCTTTCTTGTTCTATGGTCTCCAAACTACTGTAACATTTAGTCTATAGTTGCCTAACACACTTTCTTTCCTTTAACTTTCTCTTTGACCCTTTCCTAATCTGGTTTCAGTCCTCAACATTCTACAGAGAAAGCCCTCAGCAAAACTACTAACGATCTGATCGCTGCTAATGATCACTTCTCCTTACTCAACCTCTCTGTAGCCTTTGACCCTTTTTTTTACTCACTTGGAAAACTAATCCCTTCTTTTGGCTGGAAAATTCTGACACCTCCTCCACCTGTGATGACATGATATTTTTCCCATTCTCAAACAAAACTCACTGCTAAAATACTAATTAATTCCCCATCTATATGCTAAATGGCCTCCACATTTCCCTTCTTTCACAATTTCAATCCATTCTGAACACCTCTGAGTAATTTTCTTGTCCCATTGGGGGCAAATACCCAGTGTCCTTCAACTATCTTTAAATCTACATTTTTAAAGGCACTAACGTATACTTTATCCATGTCCTTAATAAAAACAGCAACGCAGGAAAGAAATCCAGGTTGTAGACTTACCTGCAGTGACAGCTGCTATAGCAAGAGGAGGCTTACGAGATATGTCAAATCCATAGTTGTGGAGAAGCAAATCTTTATGGATCACCACTGTGAGCTTTAAGGAACATCCTATCTGATTCTGCTCTCCAGACAGAGTATCCCCTGTTGAGATCCTGACACTGTGTTATAGAAAAATGGAACACAGATCACAGAAAATGCACACGAGTAACAGGAAAAGAGAATTATCTATTAGCCAGTCAGGGCATAAACCTTCCCTTAATATTAGATCAATATAATATGGATGTAAGTGTAGTTTTTGTATGGTTCACCATGTGAATAAACAGTGTTTAAAATGAACCTTCCACAAATGTCTGTATGACAGGATCTCTTCATATTGGAATCAATACTACTGTCAGTCATGTACCCCTATCCTAGTGGTATACAGAGAAAAGCGAAAGCTTAAATCTAGGGGAAAAATGGTTTATACAATTACAAGCAAACTGGTTCATATTACGTACAGATGTTTATTACGGTCTACAAAAGAAGCACAGAGTACTTGATTTGATTGTTGCAAATAATTCCTTCATAAGCGAGTCATTCAATAGAGATGTGCAATGTGGCAAAGCATAACAACAATTCAGACAAGGACTCTTTCGGCATGGATGCCGGAAGTCTGCTTAAAGGTGCCACCATTACACAGTCTAGCATAACATACCCCAGTAGCATATTAATTTTAAGTAGATATAGCGTCAAACATTACAGACAGTTAGGCTACAATTTAACACAATTAGGTAATGCCTATAAGGACAGGGGTGTAGAAGGAAGTATAGCATATGATATGTAATTACCCAATTTATTAATTATAACGTATTAGATTTTCTAGTATATGTATATGTCTACTAAAAATGTTTATGCTTCCAACCGCGTAGTAATGGTTCTTTGCCTGCCTAAGTGGTTATAATGGAATCCACCAGCCACAACAAAATTTGTTTCCGTAGATAGAATAATTGGTTGATAAACTATCTGTTTTGCACTAATATGTTAAAAAGGCAAATTACTATTAATACTCCTACTGGCCTAGGCTGACTAGCCTTAGTCATAGGGGGGAGCACCATGTTTCCTTCAGAAGCATCTAACACTATGCAAAGTGTAATATGCAATGACCACAGTGAAAATGTCAGTGGTTTGAAATTGTAAGCCATACAATGCATGACCTATGACTGCAAGTATTTGGATATAAGAAGACAGGGCTCCTTAATGGTTGTCTAGTTAATGAGAGTAGAATATGTGATTCTTCTGCGAGGACGGGCTGGTCTAGCGCCAATTAATCCCCAGGCTTGCCTTCAAACAGGGTTGGCCAAATTGGGCTGGCCTACTATAGAAGGAGCTTGTCTAAAAGTACATACAGGCGAGTTGGCGGCACTTGGCTTTACTTGCCCTGCACTTGGCTTTACTTGGCCTGCACTTGGCCTGCACTGTTTGCACCACTGGGATAGGATATCATAACCTGCTCTCCACTCCATTGTGGGCAGTATCTATTAGTAGCCACTCTACCAAAACAACATCAATAAAATACACACTTCATATTGATAAGAACATGAAATATAATTATTAAAAAAAAAATTCAAAAACTTAAGTTTCTTGGAGAGGAAAATGTTTTCAGAATCACTAAATGAAACAATTTGTCCTGAGTGTGAAAGTAAAGTATGTGTAAACGCACAAAAGTATGTCATTACGGCCTTATACAATGAGCATACCTGGGAACTCTCCGTGTTTGACCCGGAGATCTCCGGGGAAGCAGTCAACACCCGAATCCTCCGGGTTGAGGGGTCCTGACATGCCCTGCTCCCCTCCCATTGCCTTTTAAATGGGAGTGTTTCTCTCTGACACCAGCAGGAATGCCCCAGACGTCAGCGGGAACGCCTGCTGACGTCAGTGGGGAGTCCTGGCCACGTCTCGCAAGGGAAGGCTCCGGGTAGATGGAGTGAAGAAGTTCCCAGGTATGACAATGAGTAATAGATAATTCAGGTACACAGTTCTATAGTAAATTTAAAAATGCAAAGCATATCCCAATCCTCAAAAGCTTTTAAAACAGCAAAATATCTTATGAAAAGCATTTTATGATTAAAGTAACTAAAAAAATGGGGCATTTATTTAGTTATAAAATTTAGAAAACGCACTGTAACTTTAAGTTAATATTCGTATTCAAGAATAACATTTCATGTGTACATTTAAGTAACACTGTTAATGTATTACTACTCATGGATAGACAACAGATTTTGTCTACTACTGGTGACTACTCTCTGAACTTGGTTATGCACATACAATACCTGGGAAATTCCCAGGGTAAGCAACTCAGAGCTCTCCCAGAATTAGAACATGCCCATTTTAAGAAAATATGTAGTGAGATCTGTATTTTTAGAGTTTTTCCATAGATGAGAGATACATGATGGTATTTATTTTTACACTTTCTATCATTTAAAAAAAAGCAGGGTCTGGTGGGTGTACCCAGTCA
Source organism: Spea bombifrons (assembly GCF_027358695.1). Lineage (NCBI taxonomy): Eukaryota > Metazoa > Chordata > Amphibia > Anura > Pelobatidae > Spea > Spea bombifrons. The sequence goes on from NC_071087.1 coordinate 87,813,618, forward strand.
TGGTACGGGTCAGTCCCATCACAATACCGAAATAGCGGGATCTGGGAGACTTGATCAGGGTCCCTACAGACATGTTCCGGTCCCTGTTGGAGTGAGGGGATTCCTTGGGAATGATGATGGCGCTGGAAGTTTGGGCATTTAAATCTTCTGAATGCATGTATCCCAACTGTCCCGATTTAGGCGGGACAGTCCTGATTTTGGGTCTCTGTCACGCAGTACCGCCTATCCATTCCTCTGTCCCGCTTTGCAGGGGCAGAGGAAGGTTGAGGCGAGATCTGTACTGACTTCAGGTGCAGCTGCAGGGGGGGCACACAGCCGCCCGATCAGCAGCTGCAGCCTGCAGACTAGCTGGGAGATCCCAATCTCCCTCTAGTCTGCTCAATATTAGGGAGCGCGAGGCCTGTCACTTCACACCTCGCTTTACTGCTCCCTCATCACTAAGCGCCTGCAAATAATGCAGCAATAGCCGGCACGTAGTGATGAGGGAGTATCGCCTCGCGCTCCCACCACAGGATGCAGGATACAGGATGGAGGCAGAAGGATGGTGGAAGAGGTAAGAGATGGGGAGAAAGGGGTGTAAGGGCAGTGTATGTATGTGTTTGTATTCTTTTTAGTGTGTATGGGCAGGTGTGTGTGAGAGCAGTATAGGTATTTGTTAGCTGGTGTGTAAGGGCAGTGTATGTGTATATATGAATGTGTTAGTGCAGTCTATATGTGTGTGTGCGTTTGTGTGTAAGGGCAGTGCATGTGTATATGTGCGTGTAAGGGCAGTGTACGTGTATATGTGTGTGTAAGGGCAGTGTACGTGTATATGTGTAAGGGCAGTGTACATGTATGTGTGTGTAAGGGCAGTGTATATGTGTGTGTGTAAAGGCAGTGTATGTGTATATATATGTGTTTATGGGCAGGTGTGTGTAAAGGCAGTGTGTAAGGGTCCTGGGAGGGAGGCTAACATTAGCCTTTTTTAATTTAAAAAAAATCTCTGCTGCTGTGGACTACTCCTGCAATTATGCTCAGCCAGCATTATGGTGGACACCTTGGGTCTGGGCATAGTTTATATAACCACTTTACTACAGTGGGGGAAACTGACAAACATAGGAAGCAGGAAAGGATAAACATAATTAACACATAACAAAATCACAAGGGATTACACAGAGAACACTGGCCACTTTCCGCCAGAAGAGACCAATATTAAACCTGATACAAGCAGTTGTGTCAACAGCTAAAAGTAGCTGAATTTCGGCTTACCATGATGCATTATCCCGTGAACGTCGTAGCCATCTTACTACCATCTGTTCTATGCGGTGTCCTTTGCGTGTCTGGAATAGCTGAGAGTCTGGATCTTCCATTTACCTATAAGATTCAGGACAAACAGTCAAAGACTAATAATGCTGTGCAAAGTCATACACCTGGCAACCTCTACCAGGAAGGACTTACACCGATATGGGTTACTGGTACTGAAAGCCAATATATCAATGGTATATCTCTTGGTTAAGATCTCCAAACAATAGATGAATCTTCACATTTGGGCTCCTACATACCTGTTCTTGGGCCTTCAATACATTGTAGAATGGGTGTTATAATAAGTTTGCAGACTTAGTAACAAGGAGATAGATAGACAGATAGTACAGTAGATAGACTCTGTAATGAAAATCATATGCATAAAATTACGATGCAAGATATGGCGAGAATATTACAGATCTTTTTTCCTACTGTTTCATATTTAAAAAAGACCTATTTTTATCTTAATAAGAAAACCGTTTTCTCCTGTATGTTTGCTTCTTACACAATTGTCTTGTAGATTCAACAATACAGATATAGGAGGCTCGGGAGTTTTTAATGTAATTGAGTATCGTGGCGCCAACAACAAGCTCTGCTTTCCAAAACATATAAATGTTTATTTTGAAAAAGAGAAAAAAAATCAACCCACTCAACAGCTTTTCACTTTCAAGTAAAAATCATATTTTCATTTCTTAAGATAAAAATAGCTGCACTTGTGTGCAATGCATATGAATATTTAATGTTGACTTAGAAACAGGATCTGGCAAGACTTGAATATGTGAAGTCGCAGATAGGATTATGGGTTGTGGCTTGATAATTGTCACTTAGGTAACATTAAGAAATGTTTGTTCTTTTTGAGAAACTGTTATTTTCTCAACTCGTTGTCCTTGGATACAGAATCAGGACAATACGGTGTTCTCATTTCATACTTAAATACTTCAGCACCGGAGGCTAGCTGCTTAAAATTAGACAGAACACCATATAAGAGGTAGTGTATATGTGTGTATGTCAGTGAACAACCAGCATGGAGTCAAAGCCTAAAGAAATAAACCCTACCTGGCCAGCTGTGAAAAATGAATTGCCCTATAGTTACACATCCAGGCATGGATACTGTCTGCCCTGTTGAATCTAAACAAATCTTGCAAAGTAAATTACCCTAAAAGGTCTCCAAAAGCAGCACATGATGCCACAATCTAAAGAAATTTAAGAACGGTGGCAAACAAAGTAATTAACATCTATCAGTCTGGAAATGGTTGCAAAGCCATTTCTAAGGCTCTGGGACTCCAGCAAACCATAGTGAGAACCAGTGGCCGGCCTATAAAGGTCTTCAATGAGGTCAAAAATGAACCCAGACTAACATGTAAAAAAACATGTTGATGGCCCTCAAGACTTTTGTGATAATATTCTGTGGACTGATGGGTCAAATGTGGACTTTTTGAAAAACATGGGTCCAGTTACATCTGCTCTTACACAGCATTCCATAATAAGAACATCATAGTAACAGTCAAACATGGTGGTGGTGGTAGTGTGATGGTCTGATGCTGCATTGCTGCTTCAAGCCCTTGCCATAATCGAAGGAACTCATGAATTCTGCCCTCTACCAGAAAATCCTGAAGAATGTCCGCCCATCAGTTTGTGACCTAAAGCTGAAGTGCAGTTGGATTATGCATCAGAGCAATGATCTGAAGCATGTATGCAAGTCCACCTCTGAGTTGCTCAAAAGAAAGAAAATGAAGGTTTTGGAGTAGCCTAATCAAAGTCCTGACTTGAATGCGATGGCACAACCAGTTATTAGGTATTGAGGGGCAATCAGCCCTGGCACTGTGGCTTACATCACCATATAGAATACAGTGCACCAGATATCACCGGTATTTGTCCCACAAAATAGTTACAATAATACTAATACTGAGAGTACTGTCATTACTGCTTTTATCTGTAAGCCTATTTACCTTACATTCTGTACAATGCTGTCTGATTGAAAGCAATCCACTGCACATAATTCCTCAACCAGAGTCCAAGTGGAGTCAATTGATTTATTTGGTTCTGAAGACAGAAACAGATTTATCTTGATCAATAGCAAGCATCAAAAGCTAATTATCTAGAGTTTACATGAGAATGCATTGTAGAAATGAGTGGTTTAAAGGCGAAAGGATTCTGTGATATGTGCCACAAATAAAATATTAACTTTTCATCTTAATCTGTTCCTAAAATGTGAAAACCAACAACACTGCCTACACAGGATAGTGTTTTAATACATGGACAAATTACACATTATGTGATTATACATTGGGAGGTACAGTGTGACTGTATGCACATTATATATTATCTGGCCTTCCAGACACCAGAGAATGAAGTTGAGACTGTGAGATTGTGGTCCTGAATCCCACCAAGCTCTACTTCTCCCTCAAAAAGTGGGACAGCGGTACAGCTTGGCAGGACAGCAGGATGGAGTGGCAAAGTCAGGACTGTCCTGCACTTAGTGAAGAAAGCGGTCATACTGATTAAAAGCGACACTCCAGTTATCATATGCACTTTAATGCATTCAGTAGCTAAGTTTATGTAGAATGCCCTTTGCACATAATTGTCCATAATGGGCATAAAAACACTGGTAAGTATATAACATGAAAGTCCTGGTGGTATAGGGTAAGTGTGGAGTGGGTAATGTCTGGTCCTTTAATTTCCACAGGAGGACCACACCTAGCATACTACAGCAACACAAAGGGGGGAAATATAATCGAAGGAATCCAGGAGTATTTCTCAAAACCTAGTGAAGGGTTTATTGTAAATCCACACAAAGTACTCACTTGGAAGTGTTTTGCACTTTAGTGCTTAGTGGTAAGTGCAGTTACACTTAATCTGTTATCCAAGCTTTTGCTGATGTTTTAGATAGACAGCTTGATGTCCATACCTGGGAACTTCTTTGCTAGCTTGCGGGACGCTGCCAGGACTGCGCACTGACGTCGGCTGTCCTGCTGACGTTGGTTGGTGGTCAAACCCGGAGAGTTCCCAGGTATGCTGATCTCCTGTGCATCCTGAGACCCCCCTATAGCCTCAGGATGTACTATTACACATTAGTGGTCTTTTGGGACACATTTCAAGGAAGTACGACCTAAGGTCATGAAATGGTCTAGAAATGTTAGTATTTTTTTATTATAGGATTTGGGTACATCAACATCTTTTTTGAGAAGCCTGTGCAAGAATCAATAAGCTTTCCTAAAACATTAATATGCACGTTTCCTGTATATATCCTGTGTATACCAAATATGTATTTTGGGGACACTGTTTCTTTTTTGGACATATGTTGTTTACCTTGGAAAGTAAATTCCTCTGTCTTAATTCCCTCCCCCTCTGGCCATCTTCTCTTGTTTATCTCTATCCTTCCCCTCTTGTAGCTTTCCTGAAACATCAGAAACCATCCGCAAACCACCATCTGTAACCATGGCACTGTCACCAATATTCATGGGCCAGATGTGGTGATTAGTGTTTCCCTTTTAACTGGCCCATGGATCCGTTGCACTACAGGGAGCCTGGAACACCAAAGACGGGGACTGACTCTAGGTATGTGGCAGAAGGGCTGCCACCCTAGAATATGCCACTGGGGATACATGTTTTGTCAGGTATTAATGTTTTTGGCTTTTAAAAGGTACTGCTTCATCTATTCTAAACACTTTTGCAATTAAATGCAGCATTAGGATCATAATTCCTAGAACCAAAAAATAAAAAATAAAATGAAATATCTGCAAATGATTATTTACATAATATACTAGCGAATGCATTAATAGTCCTTGGAACAACACTTTCAAATTAGTGCATTCACTATGGAAGATAACTCTGTGTAGATCCAGAGTGATTTTTAGAAGAAATCATAAAATTGCGTCAGTTTGTTCTCAGTTCACCCCTTTCTCTGCAGACTATATAACAACTGCTAAAAGAGAATTATTTTCGAATGGACCAAAAGCATTCATCAAGCAATTATGTTTATTTGCTGTTGCTGATATTGCATTTCTAAAGGCTTTCTCCAAGGCCTAATTGCTGACAAATGTTTGGCAGCAGCTATTGAAAAGTTGAGCCTGTTTGTACACTGTTCTATAGGACATTTGTACTAAGTAAACCGGCTGGTACCTGGGGGGAAATGCCAACAACCATATCTTTCAGTATTCCATTTCCATATTTAAATTGGATTTAAATCATCTTGGAGGTCACAGCTACAAAATTGTGTTTCTGTGTTTACAAAGGGAATAGGATATTTCAGATTAGCCCCCAACCGCGGCCTATATTCAGGGTTTAGCGCAGGGATGCGCAGTTTGCATCACCCTACGCCCGGGACATGCAGTTCTGGGCGCGTGTTTTTTTTTCATTTAGCCCTGCTGCGGGTAAGCAGCAAGGTTAGAATCCAGATCCCCCGCAGCGCTGCAGGGGACCTAGATCCTCCTCTCTGGCAGCCATGGATGTCTGCGTGATGTGCGTGGAGCACCGGGTGCGTGACATAAGCTTCTGGTGCTCCATCATAGAAGTGCCAGCAGCGGATGTTGTCTACGCGTATCGCATGTAGACAACCACTTCAGCGTCTCCGTCATAGAACCCCGGCTGAAGTGCCGGTAGCAGAGGTTTCCGCACGCATCGCACAGACGTCCACCGGCCGGCCCCGCTAGACACCAGGGAGTCTGGGGGTGCATTGGTAAGTCGGGGGTAGTGGCACTTTTAGGAAGCAGAATGGGATATCAGGGGGGCAGAGTGGCACTTCTAGGGGGTATAAAGCATATCTAGGAGGCAGGTGGGCATTTCTAGGGGGCATAAAGTATATCTGAGGGGTCAGAGTGGCATATCTGGGGGCATAAAGCATAACAGGGGCAGAGTGGCATTTCAGGGGTTATAAAGCATATCTGGGGGCAGAGTGGCATATCAGGGGGCAGAGGAGCATATCTGTAAGTAAGGTGCATTATGAATTAAGGGGGGGACCTTAAAATGGCTATTGGTTGTCTGTATATAACAAATGCTGACAAACTGATAGAACCACGTATAAAATACCAGGCTGACAACTGCACTTAGGAGGCCAAACACGTATTTAATATGCAGCGGCACTCTAATCCCTCTATGTAAAGTGTTGTTTTGTGGAATTGACAGGTTAATTCCTGTCAATACTGTCAGTTTCCATAGTACTAAAAAATAAATAAGGGTCCCTTAATGCTAACAACTAAAAGGCAGCCACATGAGGGTCAAAAACCGCAAGCATATCTCATACCTAGAGTCCTGATTTCTGGGCAGTGTCCCACTGTCCCAGGGACACTGCTTCATTGTCTTACTTTTGCAGGCAGCATGGAGCGTGAGCTGTTTTAAAGGATCCTCAGATCTTTCCTGACAAGCCCAAGACGGTGAAAAGGTAATGGAGGTCATTTTGCCTTCTTGGAGTGCTAGCTTGCTTAAGGTGCAATTCTTATGAAAAAGAGGCAAAAGTAGAGCTACCACCAAAGTAACAAACATAATGTTCAGGCCAACTGGAAACCTGTATCAAAATTCCTCTTTCTATATAATCTTTATAATGCTATTTCCATGACTTTGTAAAAGGATTTGCCACTTGGCCATTTGTTTATTAGTCATTTGTAAAAAATGCATTATATCTATAAAAAGGATGCCAGAAAGTACACGTTAAAAAATAAAACACATTTATTATTATATACCATTAAATAATTGACCATTAACCCTTTTCTCCTTTTTCTTTTGCAAACCCTATATTGATCATCCATAATCATATAGGAAATCATTGGCTTATTAAGATGTATGCGAGAAATAGCCTCCCATTATATTCTTTTCACTCACTTTGGTGTCGTAGAATGAGATACTAAATTCCTCCCCTTATTGAAATGGACACATTGCTATCCTACTGAACATATGGCACAACATCTCCAAATCCCTCTAATAGGATTATAATCTATTTAAATAGTCAGTATTGCATGAACCACTTATCTTGATCACTACAGATGGCCTCATGCTTAGCTACTGAAGATGATACTTCTCTTCTAAAAGTAATTGTTGTTTTAGTTTTTTTTTCACCAAGATCTGTGGTCACATTTCATACTTTGTTCAGAAAGCAATATTAATCTACAAATACCAACTCAAAGTACATCTAGAAATATAGTTAGACTTTTAGCATGCTATTACCCAGCCTGTGTGTTACTTAATTGCATAGGCTATTTTTTTTTAGATAGAAAGAAATCCGGAAGAATGGCTTCAAATTATTTTCTACTCTAATTCTATATGACAAGTGATTAAAAATCAAATTTCTGATGCACTAAAAAATGTAGTGGATGCGTATTTCCCATATGAATCTAATTGCAATAAATATTTTTTTACTAGTCAATATATGTGACATTTATTATGCTATGCTATAGTTACATAGTTATATAGGCTGAAAAATGACATGCGTCCATCAAGTTCAGCCTTTCCTATATCTGTTAATTTTTTGCTGTTGATCCAAAAGAAGGCAAAAAAAAGGCTCTTTCCAATTTTGTACTAACCAGGGAAAAAAAATCCTAATTGACCCCAAAATGGCAGTCAGATTTCTCCTTGGATTAATAAGATGTTTCCCCATAATTAAAGATTATATCCCCGAATATTATGTTTTCCAAGTATTCATCCAGTTGCAGTTTAAACGTCTGTACAGACTCTGATAAAACTTCCTCTGCAGGCAGAGAATTCCACATCCTTATTGTCCTTACTGTAAAAGACCCTTTCCTCCCTAGCCTTAGACTAAATCTCCTTTCTTCCAGTCTAAACGCACGACCACGTGTCCTGTGTATTTGTTCCATAAGGTTTAAAAAGCAATGATTATGTTTTCCGGGATACTGTTTCATGTAATGGATGTCTGCCCCTTGACATATGTACCGTAAAGCTGCTCCATTAGAGCAAAAAAAGGCATCCAGGGGGTAATGTAGATATGAAAACTAAACCCATAATGTGGAATTTCTCAGCAGAGATAAGACTGTTGTGTAAAAAAAAAACCCATGTTTACTGTTGTGTAAAAAAAACCATGTTTACATTTTTCATGGTTGTGGCAGAAATAATTTTTGGCGCAAGTAGTTTTGTGTGGACCAAGAAAGGCAGACACTGTGTTAAGGTTGACTTAGTATTTATTACTTTTTTAAATACCTATATCTGACCCAAAAAAGGGAAATAAAAAAAAAAAACAAAATAAAATAAAATTGGATGAGAAATAGTCTGTTCAAAAGTGTGTTCATCTATCTATGTTAAGAAATGTGTGCTAATTCAAATCACAAGGAACCCCTTACAGGACCAGAACAATATTAGTGCTTAATCCTTCTTTAACTCTAATTCCCTCCTTTCTCATTTAGTGTTCCCACACAAACGATTTATATTGGTTTTCTTTAGGACACATACAGTGCTTTGAAAAAATATTTGCCTCTTCCCAATTTCTTCTGTTTCTGCTTATTTGTCACATTTAAATGTTTCAGGTCACCCAACTAATTTTAATATAGGGCAATGTGAGTAAACAGAGAATGCTGCTTTTAATGATCATTTAATTTATTAAAGCTGAAGAGCTCATCAAAACCTGTATCACCCATGTGAAAAAGTCATTGGGCCCCCTAAACCTAATAACTCGTTCTGCCACCCTTGGCAGCAACAACTGCCATCAAACTTAACTGAGACAAGTGAGGGCTGCAGTTCTTCACATGTTATGATCTTCTGGATGGATTCTCGACGCACTCATATCTTGGTAGGCCAACCACTCCTAGTAAGGTTTACCGCTGTCCCATGGCCTTGGCTTTATAACCCTTTCCAGATTGATGTCAATTACTTTGTTTCTCATGTGTTATTATTACTATTATTATTATCTTTTACTTATTTAGCGTAAAACAGTTTATGCAGCGCTTAATACAATACATAAATTCAAGGGATATGACAAGACAAGAATTGACAGACTAAGACAAACCGATTCAGTGGAGAGAGCCCTTCTTGAATTTCTTCATGTTGTGGCATCATGTGCTGCTTTTTGAGACTTACTTCACTTTGCAAGACATGTTCTATTTAATTGATGTTTAGATTCAACAGGGCTGGCAGAAATCATGTCTGGGTGTGCATAGTAAAACAGATAGGTTGGCCCTTCTTTCTATACATGAAACCATCATTTCGAAACTACGTTTTGTTTTTCTGCGTGTTATCTAATATTATAATTAGTTTGATGAGCTGACACATTTAAGCGTGAGAAATATGCAAAAATAGAAGAAATCGGGTCAGGAACCCATCCGTTCCCAGCTCTCTTTTGTGAGCTATCCTAGGATTCACCATTTCTGATGCTAGATTTCTTCTAACCAGTAGCTTTCTTTACCTTGTGGCTAGTCCTTCTTAGAATCACTCTATAGCAAAGTACCTAACATCAGGTCATTATGTTAATATTCTGACTGCATTTGACAATAGCCATCAAAGCTCAAACATGCTTTCTTAATTTACATGTTTATAGTATAATGTTTGAGGCAGATATTAAAATAACATTTGTGGTATATATCTATAGATAGGTATTTAAATAACTTAAAGTAAAATTATTAATTGAAATGAAAATGTTTTCATGTTTTTGTTAATTGTCAACTTCCCTTACTGTTATAAGAATAATAAAGGTAATAAAGAAAATGCTAGCACTCTATGAAAAAAAGTTAATGCAAGAGAGATTTGCGGGAGATTGTAGGGGACATAATGCAATCAGGGAAAGATTGGGATGATACATCCAGATATACTCTGGATGATAGGCCTCGTAAACACTGTACTAGGTACATCAGCAATATTACAGGGGGAAAAAAGCAACAGAAGCGATTTATAAACACTATTTTGCTAGTGGAGCAGTGGCTAATGCATTGTGGTAATTCAAATGGGTGAAGAAACATTAAAAATGCATGTCATAATGTACTGTCATTCATACTTCCCCTGCACGCATTGCAAAACAAGAATGTTATTTCAGCATTTAAGAAACAAATGTGAACAAAGAATTTTAGATTTCTCAAAAAAGAGCATTAGGTCTGTGTGGAGATTAAAGGCATATCAAATGCAAAAAAATACCATGCCGGCTTTCCCATCTCGTGCTCCTATCACAGATTCTTAGTATTACCGTATTTGATCGATTATAGGACAAGGGTTTTTTTCAGAGTAAATGCTCTGAAAAATACACCTCATCTTATATTCAAGGTCGTCTGAAAATCAGACCTCAAATAGACGTCTGATTACAAGACTAAGATCCATATCCCCTACAGTGCTGCAGGAGACCTGGATCCTCCTCTCTGGGAGCCGGGGGAGGTCTGTGCGATGCGCGCAGACATCCTCCGCTACTGCCGGCACTTCCGCCAGGAGCTTCTATGGCTGAGCACCGGCGTCACGTGAAATTTTAAATATTAAAACCTGATTATATATTGAACCCATTTCTGAGATTGAGGAAAGGATCCCAGAGACCATGGAACAGTGCATTACTGGTAAAATAACATTACACTGAGCACACTTGACCACTAAATACATGGGATTAATGGCTGCAAAGGACAGTTACAGTGACAGGTCATTTAGAAATTGGTGATTGACTGTGGCAGTGAAAGAATTGCAAATAAGTCCCACAATCAGAGGTTCTGCTTCCCAGAATTCCAAATATGGAGCAAATTACCAATTGTATATAATCATTATTCAAAAGAACAAAAGATTTCTTGCTGATTATCTGAACATCTCATTAGAAACACATAAACACTTTAATCACATTTGATTTCGGCCTGAAGTGTAATTGTTATCACATCTGACGCATATTATTTGACAAACAATGCTATCGTGATTGCCAAGCCAGACTTCAATTCTGTCACCCGAGCTGTTTAATCAGAAAGCAGTACTGGCATAATGTACATTTTTTGCATTGTAATGGCCTTTTGAACTGCTCCCATCCTTCTGTAATTCAGTCATAGTGCCAGAATATTATGTGTGAATAGCTTGAAAAGGCTATTTGGAGTCAATGTTTGTTTGGAGTCAATGTTGTGGCGGTGATTTTTATGGTGTTTTTATGTGTGGTGATGACCCAGTACACCCAGTGACCTTCCAGGACCTACTCTGAGTAGGGTCTCCTCTTTCTTGTGTTGTGAGTTTGACCATGAAGTCATAATCCGGCTCTCCACCTCAAAAAGGACACAGGGGAACAGATTCTCTGGAGGCTGTGCCAGTTAAGAACAAGCCTCTGTTACAAGTGAGATCTCTGATTGCCCCACTTGGCCAATTGAGTAATTGCACACCAATCGCCCAATAGAACACTCTGTCCTTGGTAATGGAGCACAAGAGCGGCTGACCCCTGGACCAGCTGACTAGGAAGAATAGGCAAAGTATACTCCAAAAAGACAATTGCGATGGCACAAAATGTTACTTGTGTACTTGTTTCCACTACAGGGGTAGCCTTGCAACTGAGACCGTCTTTCTAGCTGGTGGAGTCATGTGATTATTAATGTTCACAGCTGGTATGACAGTGCTTAAAACGTTGGCTGTGTCTTCAGCTCTCCCTCTCTCCTTGACTAATTGATCATAAAGTAAATAGAGACACAGAGACATAGAGATAGGTGTTACAAATTATCAGGCAAAAGTCTAACTTTCTGCAATTTCTCCCCAAACTATAATTCTGTTAACCCGTTAATCTGGATAGATTTTTAGAATTATAGAGTGTTTTAGTGGGTTCAGTTTTATGTAGGAAAAAAAAAAGTAAGCGTGACAAATATCTCAGAAAATCTTTGGTCTTTGGAGCTTGTGAGAGTTAAAGGGGTTTAACTCCACTCACTGTGTTTGTAATATCTGACCAAATTATTATGCAGTTGAATTTCTGATCTCACATGGAGTAACTCAGCAATACAACGATTTACCTCCGATATACCCTATATGGACAAAAGTATTGGGACACCTGACCTGTGAAAGAAATTGACTGGTCTGCACTCCAAAATCTTGTGGAAAGCCTTACCAGAAGAGTAGAAGCTGTAGCACACACACTCAAGCACTCACACTCTTACGCCTGTTGGAGCCCTGTCTTGATTGCAGCTTACAATGTCCATGCAAGCTACTGCACTGCTGCCCTACTACCTTATGGTCACATAATGCGCTTTTTGTGACTTCTCTGGGTGTCCTGCACCTGTAGCACTAGCCCTAGTTCGTCTCTGATGTGCTTCCACGTTTGACAGTTGCCTTCACTAAAAGTGTTTTTTAAAATGTATTCATTGTTTTATGTTGAGTTTATTTTCTAATTGCTTTCTTTCTGATGATTATTTGTGCTAGAACAGGTACATAAACCACCCCCTCTCCCAGTCATGGGATGTACAGTATAGTTAACAGTGGCCAGAGGGCAACCCCTGGCTTGTAAGCCTACCTGTCGGAGACCCTTGATCTAAGATATCTTTGAAAGTAATAATATGTATCATTGTATGGGACTGAATCCACATTCTTCCATTGATGCAGTCAGGATTAGCTAACTATGGCGTGTTGACAGGGTATTTTCCCCAAATCCCTTACAATTTATTCACTGTAAAAATAAGATGGATGCATTAATCAAGCTGCTGTGAAATAAAACATGATGCCATTGTTCTATGAGTGCAGGGAAGAATAATACCATAACTTATGATGTAAGTGGTAAGGTATATTTTCTTTCCATTGTGCTTAAACTACTCACTGTAGTGTAGATTGTAAGAAATTGCTTGTGTGGGGCAATACAATTGGAAAATTACTTTCTGATATGAGTTTGATATCCCAGGAGAGAAGCATAATATAAATGGCTTTCTATCTCTTTGTACAATTGGGAATATGCGTAGTTGTTTACCGATTAGCACCTCTTAACTGGGTATCATAAAATCATTACGTATTCACTTAAAGTTATCATAGCTAGCACAGCAAAATAGAAAAAAAAAACATTTATAGCTAATGACATTTATAAAATGTATGGTTTCCTAATCATTATTGTAAAAAGAGTGCTGTATCTCAATTAAAGGGATATGTCATGACAAATATAACTTTATGCCTGCTTTTTTTTATAATTTTTTTATAATTACTATACCCTAAGGAACTATTCAATCTTGTGCAAATAGGTGCATTTCACTCTAAAAATGTATTATTTACATGTGAGTAGAAAATGTATTCTCCCTCATAATGTCAAACTGGGAATAATGCTACTTTAAAAGGGTGGATTTGATCACTTTTTGGCCAAATGTTTACATCAGTGCAGAAAAGGCAAGATTTTAATATGTTTGGATGTTTGGATTTACATAGACATGTAAACACATGAAATGTATAAAGAAAACAGGAATCATGCACTGACTAAAGCACTTTGATGCACGGACTTAGAGCAACTTCATAACATAATGGCTCTAGGATTCCATGGAACTACCTGGGCTGGGTCCTTCATTGCAGAAAAAGAGGGTCTAGGACAAAGCAGAGTCAGCGAAAGCATATCAATCAGAAGTACAAGACACGTTACACATATCAAAATCAGGATGTCAGGTTGCCCAGAACCAAAGCCAAGGTGAGGGACCAGGTTTTACGGCAAACCTCAACCTACAGGTTATGCAAGGATCACAACACACTTGACTCAGGCTTAAGACTTCTTTAGGTAACATCTCTAGTGTTGACAAAGCTACCATACCAAATGAGTTACTATGAAAAATAGCAACGTAAAGATATCCTTGGCTTTCCAAAAGATAGATTTACATAACTTCGGTTTTACAAAAGACCTATATTAGCAGCTGTTTTCGGTAACCGAAAAAAATCTGAAGTCGATTTTTGCTTTCATGAAAAAAGTACAAAAAGCAAAAACAGTGTTCAGCATTTGCTTCGCATGAAGCAGTATGGAGGCAGCATGCACCCCGAGCAGTGAGAGCTCCTTTCCCGCCAACATCTCAGCATCAGACTGCCATCGCTTTTGCTGCATCTGTGTTTTCTTGCACCTGGATTTTATTTTGGTGTGTCCGTTATCAAGATGTGTTCTAAAGTATTAGAAATGCCTAAGAGAGCATTGTGCTTGCATTGAATATACCTGCATCCACCATTTTTACTTTTTACATGCGGGGAGAAAGAATCTTGAAAGCTGCTGAAAAACTATTAGCAAAGTTGTCGCTTTTAGTCGGCATCCAGTTATGGATAGAATGCAGAGGTGGATTGATGGGTGTACAAAGTGTGGTGTTCAGTTAACGTTTCTTATACTTAAAGTGAAATCAGTTAGTCTTTTTTAATAAGCTAACACCAGAGAGAGTGCTTCAGCTTAAGTATTTTAATAAAGACACGCTACCTGTTGTGTTTCATTCACATGCAAGCTGTTGGAATACCCATGTGATTTTTCTGAGTACATGAATGCTTAGCCTTTTGTTGAAAACCTTGACAACAGATGTCTTATGATTGTTGATAATTGTGCTGCTTCTCCCCCTGGTATTATCGAAAATGTTGGTAACATTTGTGTTGTATTCTTACCGGAGAATACAACGTTGTTACAGCAACCCTGTGACAAAAGTCGAATAGCCACAATTATGGCCTACTATACTCAAAATGTGATGTGTTTTATTGTAACTGCCATTGACAGAGAGGGCAAATCTGAAGCGCCTTTGTGAGCGATGTGGAAAGACTACAATATAAAATTGGCAACTGCCAACCTTGGAGATGCTCTTGATAGGCTAGCAGTCTCTATGAGAAATGGCATTTGGAATAAACAATGAATGATTTTAAAGGCTTTAAACCAACAACAGTAAATACGTCAATAGTGACTCTGTATATACAAATTATGGCATTGTGTTTCCCTCAGACGCCTGTGATTCCATCCTTCCTAGATCTAGTGTTGGTGTTATGCGCCCACTTGCTAGGCCCTAGGCATATCCCATATTGCGTATACATATTGTGTAACGTTGTGATTACAGGTATAGTCACTGCTTTCAGTAGAGACGGCTACGGAGGAGTTAAAGAAGGCAGAAGACTCCAATAACTAAAGAATGTCTGCACCAATATGCATGCGGTAAAAATCACTGGAGTCCATAGAAAATTGGCGGACATACTCATTTAACTGGAACAGGGACATGCTTCTTTAAGTATGCATTTTGTGGGGCCAACTGAGTCTTTGTGGCAGAGGAAGCTACCTCACCAGGGTAAGCCCTTTACAATGCATAGCAAAAAAATATTTTGTTCGGCTACACTCAACTTTTTAAGCTGACAAAGCACAACATGTTAGATACCGACCCATTTTTCATATAAATTGTCCCTTTATATTTCTGCAAATTCATCTTTTAGCGCTACGGGGTAAAGTAACCTGTTTTGGCGATAAACAAATCCAGACTGTTGCATGGTAGTATGTAAGAGGAACCCTATACTACATATTCACATATGAGACCAAGAATTACTGTAACTCCTTTATCTCATAGTCTCTGCTCGCTTTCTAATTTCCAGGATAAAGGAAGACTTTACCATTTACCGGATCAACAGAGCAGCATTAGCAGCTTTTCCATTCTGTAGACAGCACATGTATATTTAATCTGTTAGAAAGCCATCGGCTCTACCATTACAGACACCCTGTGTAGGACACATTACAAAAATACATGCCCAATTCCTTCAGTGTTTAACTCCTTCAGCGCCCGAAGGATGCAAAGTGCTTCACCGACATAAACACATCTCGCTAACACTCAAATTGCAGATTTACCAAACAGTGGGAATTTAATAAGCTACACAATATAATGTCACAGACAAAAGCTATAAAATCAGAAGCAGCTTTTTTCAGCTTTCACCCTTTGTGATTTTGAAGGTGTAAGGTTTGCGCAAGATCAAGATAAAGGCCAGTCATGCCTGGGGAGAAGTCACTGGGTATCAGATTAATACTGTTTATCTATATAGAACCCACCCTATATTAAAATAATACTGTTTATCTAATGTAGACTCAACATTCTTTATGGACATGCAGCATTGAGCAGCCAGTGATAGGTATATAAGTTTGGGGTCACTTAGAAATGCCCTTGTTTTTGAAAGAAAAGCAAATTTTGTCTATTAGGATAGCATGAAATGGGTGAGAAATATAGTGTAGACGTTGTTAATGTTGCATATGACTTTTGTAACTGGAGATGGCTGATTTTTAATGGAATATCGTCATAGCTGTACAGAGGCCCTTTATCAGCAACCATCACTCCTGTGATTGCGTTAGCTACTTGAAAGGTAATTGACATAATCTTTAATCTTTTGATCAAGGGAATATCAAATTATTTAAATTATTTAAATTTATGCACACATTATGTGTATTATATAAAATGCATTGCAAATGTCAACATAGGAACCAAGAAAAAATAAGCATTTTGTGTACGTCTTATAAATAAAACTGGGAGGCAGCGTGGCAACAGGTTGTAAAGACAAAATGGTAACTGAACCTGCATGCTAGAAGGAGAGGGGCATTGCACAATATGATGGCAATTATTTAAAAAAAAAATTACATGTGAGCTGATCAAGTGAGTGAGTATGGCTTGGTAAAGGGGGTTACAGAATAATAGACGGTGAGGGGAAACTTGGCCGATCCTTGAGCCAGAAAGTGCCATAACTTCCCTTGCACAGACCAGTAAAGTGGAGGGAGGCAGATGGTATTAGTGATGTCATACAATATACTAAACTAACTTCTGAGTCAATGACATAATAGTAAAGGATCAAGTCAAAAACGTAATATTCCGAGGTGGGTGTGACAATTCACTCCAAATCTACATGGCTACCCTTTAAGGAGGATTTCTTTGTGTAGTTTCTGACCAGACCCGCTTTACCCATTCCCAATTGTAATGAGGCGCTTTTATTCTTTATCCTGTACACCAGCTTTGTTGTTTGTTCTAAAAATCCAATTCTCCATGTATTATATAAAAGTTAGTACTTTGCACATTTTCCAAACATTAATGTTGTTTTTATTGTATTTACAGTTAAAGAAATCACATCTTACGGAAATATGAAAATGTTAATGTTTCATGTTTTTTCCACTAGGAAATTTCTGACCTGTCTAGTAGCAATAAAAATGGAAAATATATTTTCATTTGAAGAATGTAACATTTTTGTTGCTTCTAGTACAGTGACTTAAAGGGGAATTCCCATAGGAAATATTTTCCTCCTTGAGCATAGGATAAAGTGCTGTATACAGCATTGTATTGACCATGACCTGGTTTCTTTATCTACAGACCTGGAGGCTGCCATAGTCGTCAGTAGTGATATTTCTGATTACCTTCGCTGCTCAATTCCCACACTGACCTGATTCTTAATGGCAATGCTAACTTAGTCTGTTCCTCCATGTTTTTATTAGTCAGAGTGTCTGGATGGTTAATTAAGACTGAGTCTTTCTATTGTTTACCACAGGCAGTATGATAAGGAGTCAGGGTGTTTGTCTAGTTGATTAAGCTAAAATGACTTAATAAGAGAGCTTGAACACATAGAAATGACTGATATGCATAAGCCTGAAAAAATATGCAATAAAAAATCTAGAACTATTTACAAAAAGAAAACAGAACAATATTTGTGGAAACGCATTTTTAATTTAATGCTAGTAATAAATACATAACAAGGTTCCAGCTCCTGACTACAGGAAACCAATGATAAGCACGTCACATGCTGATCCACCAATAATGGTGCGATGTCGTGACAGTTTATATGTTGAACGTTGTTTTGTTTGCCTAGGGACTGCTTATACATGTAAACTGCGAATAGTCATGGCACTGCCATTCATTTATTTTTTCAGTTATCACTTTAAGTACAACCTAATGCATTCTAAAATGTTAAAACATGACTAATTTCATAAGATGACTACTCCGGAAACATATTTTCTGTACAAATAGCTAGTGTTCAGAACTCCCTTTTCACATAAGCAAAGGGTTGGTCCTGCTCCAAGTGGCACCTCAGGCAAGAACATTTTCTTGCCCCCTGCCCCCCATTATTCTACAGAGATAGCAATATTTGTTAAGGCTTTAAGGATGGAACAGTGGAGGACTTGTACAGAGTATGGGGCATAGCAATGATTTCCTATGCAGGACAATGCTGAATACACAGGGTGTATTGCACCCAGACATATTATAATACGCTCTAGATTGTAAGCTCGTTTGAGCAGAGCCCTTCTCACTTGTTGTCCCTGTAAGTCAAATTGTTATGTTACATACTACTTGTGTCTCGTCCACGAATTGTACAGAGCTACGGAATTTGCTGGCGCTATATAAAACATATAAAATTGTTCTGCCTTCTGCATTGTACAGCTTCATCACTGCTAAATGTTTTGCTCCCTGCATGTCACTCTACATTCCTTTCTGGCTTGCACATTCTAACAACATTTTCTAAAACATACTCTGTCTTACAATGTACACTGATGCCCCACACACATTCTTTATAACAATTTACACTGATACCCAGCACAGTCTAACACAGTTCATTGACACCTCCTACAGGCACACTCATTCTAACACATACACTGGCACTCTACACAGTATAACACTGTACAATAACACATACATTTACTCTAACACCGTACATGGACATATCCCACAGGCTAACACTGTGCACTAACACACAACCACTCTAATACTGTACATTGACACACCCCGTCCACACACACTTATTCTAACGTTGTACGCTGATCTCCACACACACCTACTCATTCTAACCCTGTACAGATTTTCCTGTGGTGCTGCCCTAGGCATGACCCAGCGCAGTGACCCCAGCCTGGGGTGATGCCTGTGTTGGTTATGCAAATTGGCCAGTTGGTGAGATCAGAGATCTCCACTGTAACCTGCCCATTGAGCAGTAGGACACTGTGGGGCCTGATCTCTTGGTGTTCTGTATCAATAGCTGGTGCATGGTGTGAGGGGGCTTGCACTTCCTTCATTTTGGTCCATTTAGAAGCTTTGCCCCTTCAGGGCTGGACAGTTCAGTCTGCCACTGGAGAGCATTGGCAGGGTCATGGACACCACAAATGGTTGAGACAGACACCTCTGTCCTTGTATCGACACGTTGCTGGCCCATGTTATTGGCATATCCCCTTACAACAAGGATAATAGTACAATGGCAGTTAAAGTATAAGGAAATTCATGGTTATTATGGAAAAAAGGTAAATTATCCCAAAAAGATACTATTTGGGTAAATTAATAAAAAATAAGATGCTAACTTCTAGAAAGCCATTGAAGGGAACACTAATTTTCCAGAAGAAATGATTTCTGGCTTTTGAAGATTGGAATACCTTTTTCAGTTGGCAAAAGATTTCCTATATAACAAGCAAAATACTTTCTGCATGGGCTATTCTTTTGTGAGGTGAAGCAATCAATGGCGCTTCTAGTTAGAAAGCAGCTGCAAAAGAATACATCTCTTCAGCACTCCCAGTAAAAGAGCCTCATAGTGCTTACATCAACAAAAAAGATATACAAACTAGAAAATAAATTATTAAAGGAAAGAATTGCACCATGTTGTCACTGATTTTGCACAAGAAGCTCTCCAGCTTGAACAACCAGGGGAGCAACCAAGTAATCCTGCCAAAAAGGGTGAAGGAGAACACCAGCAGTAAGCAAATGTTTCATTAAATGAGCAGGAACATGGGAAATGGTCTCAGTTTGACCCTGACTACAAGCATAAGTTTATTCTACATTGTAAATAATGCTTGGATGACCTATTCATGTTATTCAGGCATTATTTATTAGAGTTTGAAGTCTTGTGTCATGTAACAGTATTTATTTCAGCCAGTGACCACACAGGTCACAGGTTTCACGAGCAATTGAGTAGAAATTGCAGAGAGCCTTAATCCGGCTCATCCCTCCCTCTCAGATCAAAAACAGATTATAGAATGCTGAAAAAAATGTCTATGATCCATTAAAAATGCACTAATGCTAAATGCTGATGAACAGCCAAATTAGGATGATTGTGTGATTTATGTAACAGCAAATGCTGCCCACTGGGCCACACTTAAAGGGCCACGTTTAAAAATGAGAACACGTAATTTCCTGTTTGGGGAGCGATTGTTTTACAGCATAAAAGCAAAGTAGCAAACTGAAATAACTGAGGTAGACCAAACCAGGTTAAAGGTTATATCCCATATAGCAGGCATTTGTGGCCTATGAAGTTTATGTCGTATGTTATAATTTTAGACATTCATATATTTTAAAATGTCTTACAATTCTTTCTTTATTGGTTCCTTAATTTTCATTTGTAGTTTTTCTTTGTCTCTGTCCAATTTACTTGGAATAGATTGTTTCATGAATATTCACATGTTCTTTTTACTGTTTACTTAATAATTATTGTTTACATTGTTTATTCATTATTTTCATATATTAACATTAACATATTTAAAAGGTAACAAACTGTTACTTGGAAAATAAAACCATATATTTAGATTTTCATGTTTGTCTCTTTGCTGCTATTGGTGGTAGAGTAAAGATGTTATGCAAATTATGAAGCCTCCTGACTTACTATAAAATTAGTGTTATTATTGGCTTCCTTTATTGAAGATTTGAGATGTACCTTTCCCAGCTCCAAGATGCATTTAAGAAGTAGCCAAAATATTCCATGCAAATTGTATTTCCCTTCCCATGAACCCTACGTTGGCATTACATTGAATTCAACCCAAGCAAGAACACACTTCATAGACTCTAACGCTAGGTATAATTTGGAATGTGACTGTTCCGCCATAGCTTTACTAGACAATGTATACTGTATACTTGTAGCATAATATGGTTACAGAAACTTTTAGATGATAACAGCTATTTAGGCTGTGTCATCTTAACATTACCTTTCTAAAATTATGGTGAACAGAGGTTAAAATGTATAATATTATAATATTTCATTATATATATATATATATATATATATATATATATATATATATATATATATATATTCAGCACCAGAAATGCACTTTAACTATAATCCACATATTATGTCTAATGTCTAATTTGGAGCAATACTGAATGCCTTGGCAGTGTAGATATCCATCACATTTGTGCTAGGTTGGCAACACTGGTATACTGCTTTTGCTAATTAAGTTACACTAACTTTTTGTTTCAGATATATTTTATTAACATGTAAAGCAGTGCTTCTCTCATCACCACAATACATATATCCCACCCCTCAAAAAGCATCCTTATTAAAAGTAATGATTTTGGAGGACTTTAGGCCAAATGGCCAGGGTCTTTACATTTTTATTGGATAACTGTAACTTGACAAATGGGAGGGGGTATGATGGAAATATTAAAATACATAGGGTTGAGAGGAGTTGAGTGAGGGAACTCAGAGAATGTACTGTGCTATCAGATATGAAACCAAAGTGGAGAAACATTAATTCAAGTACCGCAATATCCGTTGCTCCTTATAATTTGATTTACTATCATGGAGGTAAATGCACTGTATATTTCTTACAATGATCAAACGCCTCTGATTGATAACTGTCTTCCAAATGTGTTTAGGCACTACTCTATTACTGAGCCAATTGCCATTCCTCCCTGCTAAACGTACAATGGGATTGTATGAGATACTAATGTACTGGGTCCTGAGTAACAAGTAGGAAGAACACTGGGCTAAGTTAATGCCTGTGTTTTATGTGTTCTTGACCTCAATTTCATATTACTCTAACGAAAAATGAATAAATCAATGAATTTAATCTGCTCTGTTTAAATCATTTTTACATACCGGGTTCTCTTAACTGTTTGCCTTTGCTTACTTTACTAAGAAGGTGGTGGATAACTGGAACAGCTTCTGAGCAGGAGTTGTAGAGGATAATACAGTAAAGGAATGTATACATGGCATAAGCATATGGCTATTGCAAAGCCCGGCACACTAAAATAACAGGGAATGTGGTGTACTCTTTCTTTACTAAGATTCCCAAAGCAGAATGGTGACTTACTACTGAAGAAAACTTACATTACTGCAGGAAGCCTCTTGAATACCGAATACTGAAAACCCAATGACAATAAGCCAGGTGAAAGAAAAGGTTTCCCCAACAGGATTATGGAGTCCTATGGAGTTTGGAAATAGACAAATGTGAAACAGTATGGAATAACAACACATTCAGCTCCACAAAAGTATTCGATTTTATCTAATATTCTGGCACTTATTTTCATGGTAATGGCCCCTTAATAAATTCCAGGCCACTCTTTTGTTTGTATGTCCCAAGTCAACCAACTCCAACTTCCAATAAAATGCACAGTGCATAGGACAAGTTTAACAACCCCGATTTGTTTTATCTCTCAGAAGACTGACTTCAATTTTATATTATTCTAATGAAGAATAAAAAAACTCAATGACTTCCATTAGTGTCATAGTCATATTAATCTGCAAACTCATTCTACTCTATTTTGGATCCTTTTTACCCACCAAGGCCATTTGACTTCTTGCCCTTGCTTTTCTTTGATATCGCATCCAGAGGGCATTGACTGAAAATGACTTTCTCTAGGAATTTCCAGAGGCTCCAGACTTCCTGATATATATATATATATAAAAATAATTATAACAAATTCTAAAAATAGATTTAGGAAAATACTTGCTCGGCTGAATTGATGTTATTATAGAATGCTCTTACTCTTAGGGTGGCTGTTTTATTTAGGTATTTTCATTTTTTATGAACCAATTTCATTGTTTTTCCATTACAAATTAAAAGCTGCTTTGGTTGAAATACTCCCAAAAGAACACCTCTATACTGCAATCCAGTGTGGACCAGAGTGCCGTAACTCTTTGGTGTTGCAACAACTATGCTTCTAGTTTAGTTGATACATCGGGTTTGTACAGATAATATGTTTAATGTGTGTATTATGTGCAATCCAGCATTGTAAATTGTAGGCGTACAATACTCATCCAAATGTGGTTTTTTCCCCTTTGTTATAAAGACATACCTTGATTTTCCCACCATCTGCATTTTGCTGTGAGACTACATGGCCCTACTTTCAAACTGGGTTATTATTATATCCAATGCGTATATCCTGCATAGTCCTCTACTGGGCTTTTGATCCAAATACTTTTGTGTGCGCCTTCATTCCAAAATGCACCCCTTCTGTCGTTTTCAGCTAGTAATGGATGCCTCGTTTTACGTATAGTGCGCTTGCAATACAGTAAAATTACGATAGGTACAAGAACAGCTCCTATCGGTGAGCTACATCACAGCTATGTTAAGACATAGAGCACAGTTGACTCAAGTAGCCTGTCTGAGGCTTGTAAACAGCATCACTTTGTTGTCTGTTGTTACCATGCTCTGTTATAGAAAAAAAATATTTAAAATAAAAAAATAAACAGCATATAACAGTAATAGAAGCAATAATAAAGCAATAAATGCTATATTTAATGAAAGAGAATATACAGTACCCAATCTAGCCAGACATGTGTTGCCCTGAGCCACTTTGGTTTCTGTTAGTAGTACAACTATTTTTTTATTTTTATTTTGTGTTTTCTCAAAACAGTCTTTAACATGTAGAAAGTACAACTGTTTTGTTAGTAAACAATCGTATACCAATGTCTAAAAAATACAGATATAAACTACACTAGTATCGTGCATGGATCGATTCTCACCAGAAAAGACATTATTAAATAAAAAAAAAAAAAAGATTCCACACTAATTATCCCATAACTGTATCAAACGCACATAGGACAAACAAGGTTTGGTCCATTATTCCGTGACTTTTGAAACATTTGTGTTTACTTTGTAAGATCTTCTGCGGAATTATAAATCAGACATTCTGTCAGATAAGGACTTGCTGGGTTTTTTTTTTGCAGTCTGAGATAAAGTGATAATTTGACTATCCAATCTGAATATACAATACTCACACTAAAACATATTATTACATAATAAGCCAATTATGGTGGCTGACAGATACGGTGGGCAAAAAGCTTGTAAGAGTATTTGTATGTAACATGGTTTTAAGAGCTATAAAAGGGACATGAGGTGACGTTATAAGGCAGCTGAATGCCACAGGCAAGGCATGTGATAGGACTACTATGTACTAGGAAGTTTAGTACGGATGTCAAAAAAATGAATGCCGTGGACGCCAAATTATTAAATGTTATAGGAAGTATTTCTGGCACCCAAAACAGCTCCCTCCCCTCTGCACAGATTCACAATGAGAAGGCACCATAGGTTAACCCAGATACATACTAAGGCTTTTTGTTGAGCTGTCAATAGTCCCAATTTCCAAGATACCATCCCTCGTTTTGGCTTCCTTTTTACAGTAAATCCGCGACAATGTTAAGAGAGTTAATCCACAAATTGCATAAATGTGCTCCAGGCTGCTTTTGATAAAGCACAACAAGTGCGAAGCAAATTAAGTGTTCATCTCTTTTCATTTAGGCGCTTTGTGGATTAACTCTCCGAACATTGTCGTGGATTTATTATGAAGGGCTAAGGACCTTAATAAAAAGTGATTTTATATTTTTAGAAGTCACACGCGTCCTTCTGTTTTTTGGAGTGCTTTCGGAAAGGTTATTCAACGCCAGAGCACCCTTTGGAAAGCTTTGGACTATAAATAATATAATAATAATAATAATAATAATAATAATAATAATTCACAATATTGTAGATGTTAGCTGTTCACAGTGACTTGCTGTTACCAAATGTATTCCAAATGTCAAACTAATATATGACCATTATCATTAAAGTAGTTGGTAATGGCACACTTTATTGTCTATTGTGAAATATTCTGTCAGCTAAGTGCTAAAGTGCACCCACCAAATGAAGTCACTGAAGCAAACGTTAATGAGAAAGAGTTGACTGTCAGTGCCCTGTGATGTGGGTTCTGTACAGTAGACATACCAGGGATTATGTCTAAAAAGTGATACAAAGTCTCAAAAGCAGTCCTACTGGTACAGGAACCAGCAGAGCGTTCTATGTGTCAACCTTCGTATCAGGATCACTTTTATACTCACTATGATGTCACTCTATGTTTTACAATAGAAAAACAGTTTTCTGTATTTATATGCCTCTAATTATTTTCAACGACAGTCAAAGGGTAAATCAGCTATCGCCAGATACTAAACCTCATCGAGTAACTCCACAAAGCTTCTATACTACTGCTAACAACTGAACTGCCAGTTCTGACAAAAGGCCAAATAGATTCTAATTTGTCCTAATTAGTCTATCTGGTTCTTCTAGCCTATGAGGATGATTTTGGCACTCCACTTCCAACTTTTTGGTGCTCTGGTATCCTTCCTGCTTACGTATCGCCGAACTTGCCTACAAAACTCAAGTACCATCCAACAGTAATGCATTATGTTTGATAATACCTGACTACCTACAAATACTTGCTGTTCAAGAACCTCCTCCCTCCTAGGGCCCCATTTTGTGGTATGAATCGAAAGGCAACCCGAAGGCCCAACCAAACAGGAAGAAGATATATCATAGGTAAATAACACACCAAAGGACTGTGCATCCTAAAATCTATAGTTAAACTATTGGTACATTTCCTTTGCGCTTTGTGAGATGAAACCAAAATAAAAAGAAGAAAGCAAGCTGTGCTCCATACTCTAAACAAAATTTTGTTTCTTGCTTTCTCACAAAGTATGGAAATAAGTCATTTTGTATTAACTTTAACATGATATATTAAATGGGTTGTAACACGTGGTGCAAGTCTGCCAATCAAATTAGATCTGAGAATTATGCGATGGTGTTGTAGTTCAGCAACAGCCATGGTTGACTTCACCTTTCACTAGCGTAAGTGTAGTTACCCCTGTGTTATTGAAGACCTTTAATACATTGTGGTTAGTTCGCTAAGCACTTAGCTGTGGATGACTGGCTGTAAGGTAATACAAACTCTTACTCTATTTGTAAAGATGAATTATGAAATTGGTGGTAAATATTTTTTTTCTCGTCAAAATCTGTATTAAATACACTGCTTAGTGAATACATCCCAGGACTGAATGTACACTTGGAATATAACTTACGCAGCTTGGACATACATTACTGGTTTGATGATTTAGATATTTCACACAATCGCAATTAGCACTATTTTATCAATGTTTTATGAAATGTTAGCAAATGATAGTCACCAATCAATTTACATCTGTATTTATGGAGGTACGGCAATAGTGCCATAAAGAGACTGCTACACTCTGTTTCTCATGTTTTTACATCAAATTTAAAGAAAAAAAAATGCAAAAACACGTGAATTCATATTTAAAGGCACAAATGATTGTTTTACAATGTTAATGCACATGTACACTAAATCTTTTTGACAGTGGTGATAAATAATTTCATTCTCCACTGCTAAAACAGTGTACATTAATATTTCTTTAAATGTTTCTCCTACAAGGAGGGTCAGGTTGACCCTGCTTAATGTATATTTAATGTGCTGAGATAGATTTTTTCACCTTACTACTATTCACTGATTAGTTAAATATAACCTAATCTATACCCCTTCTTTCTTGACACACAGAGGTTATTGTTGGGTCCACATAGAATCAAAAGTTTATCTTTATATTTAAAACATCACACTAGTTATTTTCTGGAATCTAAATATATTTCTTACACATTATTAGAAGATTATGAGGTGACATCAGAAGCCTATCTGTCAGTAGCTACTAAGTCTTTTAAAACCCAATCACTAAGAGACTGGTAACAATGTATTGACATTAAATGCATCACATGTAACAAAACAACTCGAAATGGAAAAGACTATTATTAAAATAGGATCACCTATAGAAATAAACTGCAAAAAAATAATATACCAGGGCACGGGGAAATAAAAGCGTGCAAGGATGAATTAAATTAAAAGTCCTTATCATTCATCTGTCTCCAGTTAAACGCATCCACTACTTGTACTGATCGATATAATACCGGATCTATACTAATGCCGCATTAACATTTACTTTTTCCAGCAGGATTATATTGAAAATCAAGTGCATGCTGCAAACTACCTTTAATTCCATCCTTTTAAAGAATTTGCACAATTACAGCAATTATCAAAAATAAAAAAAATTACCTTTTTGGCAAGCTGTAGACGATCCGACAGGACCATCCAAACCATGCTCCACCTGGGCTACCAATTCTGTCCTACTGAAAGCTGCTGTTTGCCATCGTGGTGTCTTCTCCACCAGCAGCAGTTTGGGAAGGAAGGTGATCAGACAATAGATTATGGGAGCAATCGCAGGTCCCCGGTGCACGTCTTAGCTGCGCTGATCCCTTGCTGATCCCTTGCCTGGGAGGAGGCGTCAGGTTGAGCTCTTAGAGATGTTGCAGCGATGAAAGCTACACAGAGTAAGGAGAGAATGTTCATCCACAGCTCACAGGGTTGGTATAAAACGAGATGCTGAAGACTATCCCTTTAACTCCACCCATGAAGCCTTATATCCCTCTGAGCATGTCCTGTCTGCAAATGTGTCTGTGTGAGAAGAGGCAAAGAAGAACCTTCTAAAATGCATGGGGCTTCTCTGTTGTAGGTGCAGAATTCAGCATTAAGAGAAGAGTGGGTTTAAGACAAGATGAGTGTTGTTTCATTGTTGGCTACGTTTGAAATGATCAGATTTCACAACTGGATAAGGAGGAAAAGAGAAAAAGCACTGTTCATTTCATGCACTAAAATGTAGAGAGAACTAAAAGAAGTACATGTTGATTGTATTTCAAATTGTTCATTATGTAATAAGCACAGATATGCTATATGCTAAAATTAATTGACTTTTGGAACAATTGTCCAAAAAAGATGAAGAAAAGTAGTGTTATTAGACATCTGTACACCTTGAATCGACAGACCACAGAATAAGTGCTCTGCTGCGGCTCTGGAGCTGCAGCTTCCTCCTAAGGTATTTACTTTTTTAATTTATGAGTTAAACAGTTTCATTAGTTACATACTTATCTATCAATAGGTCACAAAATCATATAAAAAGTCTTAGTGAAGCCTTGCCTATTTCTGCACCTCTAACCACACCCCAGAAAAACATAAGTGTCCTTCTGTTTGATTTAAGTGCTGGGAGGTGTGCATTTTAGTGGTCCTACTCCTTGACAAAAGGGTGTCATGACACTTCAGTCATAGCTGTTATTAAGTACTGCTTGTTATCTTATGCAATAATATATGCCTGGCACCTAATGCAAATAGCAGAAAGACACAGAGTTCATGGAAATAACTCCGTAAGTGCCAGAGCATGTCAAAGACATTCCTCTACAATACATTAAACTGCATAATACATTTAAGCACAGCTAGGTACGGATGCTTTTTAGCCCTTAAGGACCAATGACGCACATAGTCCATTACCAAAAATGGTCCCACAGGACCATTTTCTACCGGCAGAACTAAATCCTTCCGGTGCACAGCCAAAATGTATGCCCCTGAGCTGTCAAACTGAATGTAACACTGCAACACTGCAACTGTAACAGGAGTCTGCCCCAAAGAACTTCTGAACTTCATTTGACCACATGTTAAAATTTCAAGTTAAAAACCCAAGTGTGGCCTTTTACCCCCAAACAACCCAACAAACCCACACATGAGTGGTATCACTGTACTCAGGAGATGTAGCTGAACACACATCGGGGTGTTGTTTGACAGTGATGTATACCAGCTATAAATTCATACCTGAAGTACAATATGTATGATAAAAAACACAAAATAATTTACTACCACAAAGTCTGCATAGAGTTAAAATACTCACATTTGAAATACCCTGGGGCATTTTGGTTTAAAACTGGTGGTAGACAACTTCAAAGATGTTCCAAATAGGACATGCAGGCGGAGTGACCAGTTTTGAAAAAAACCAAACAAAAAAAAACACTGTACATTTCTAATCCCAATACAAATAATAGAATAATAATTAGCTTCTGTAAATGAGTAACAGATTTTTCAAATACAATTAAGTAAAAGTACTATTTTTTCAATTTCCCCCCATATTTTATAAAAAATGTTATTGTAAATTATGTGATGTGATCAAAAGAAAGCCCTGTTTGTTATTTTTGGGGAATCTTGTGCTGCACCCACAGCAGTAGCACAGACTAAAATTTAATTTTAGTAGCTTGATGTCCATGGATTTTTTACCTTTATTTTACTCAAGGAAGCTTACTTCAGGAAGATTACTTTACTGAGAGGGTGGTGGATAAGTGGAGCAGCCTCCCAGCATATGTGGTAGAAGCCGAGAATTGATATACAAATGACAATTAACCATTTCGGCGCCTGTAAGGAGTGCTGTGCGTTAATTTACCTCTACAGAAACCAAGGATGGAGTGTCCCTTTCAGGAGCATGCATTCTTCGGAGCTCACTGTGATCTTCATTCAGTTAACCCAGAAGTACAGTTTTGTTAAGATTTATACTTCAATATTTTAGCACATTAAAATCCTCTCTAGGTATGATGATATAAATTAAAATACCAACTACCATGTCTCATAATGTTCCATGTATCTCTCCCTTTAACTTCCCACTAATACAGCTCTTGCAAAGAACGGATTTCACAGTGTCAGGATGAAATAGACCTTCTCTCAAAAGACATAAATCAGCACTGTGGGTTTCATCAAAATTTAATTAGCACTGTATTTCAATACACTTACGTTTACTTGCTACAAATAGATATTCAAGCACGTTGGATAACATCCACATGTTCGTATATAAATTTTGCAGCGGTGTCCCCCTTGTAAAATGCATGGGGGATTTTGCAGAATGCAATGTCGGTTATGCAGTTATTTATACCGCATTTATCTACAAAACCATAGACCACTTTCAGTAAGGCATTTAGCCAAAATGTTAGTACAGTCTGACAATTGTCTTTCTTTTCCTTTGGGGGTTAGTGAATAGACAGTAGGTGGAGTTAGCCTCAGGTGGGCAGTGCATGGGTGCAGCTATATGCCAATCTCCCCTACCCAGAGATTTAAAGTTTGCCCAAGAGGTCCAATAGTCAGCTGCCCTACTGAGAATCCCAGTGTGTGATAATTAAACTATTATTAGTTGGCAGAAAACAAGTGAGATATAGGTATACCTGGTTCCACCGACCTGGAGCCCCCCTTGCAGCATGTGGGTAGGAGCTCCCATGGACATCTGTTGGTGATCCTGCTGGGCGATGTTGTTAGAGGGGAAGGAAGTGGGGTGTGCTTCCAGGCAAAACTTGGAGACTTCCCAGGTATAGATATAGGTAATTTGCACAAATGTATGGTGAAAAAAATGGAGTGACCCCCTCTTAACGTAAGTTCAAATTCTTAAGCCACAAAGACAACAGGAGCCTCAAACTCAACAGGAGCCTAAGACACAACAGGTTTTGAGAATAGTACATGTGACATTGCTATCTGAGTAGCACTAGTTGTTTTGTAATCATGGAAATCCTAAAAATGTTGCGATTGTAGCCGTCAAGAACAGCATTAGACATTAACTGGTCTAAGGGCCTTCTATAAATAGATCGGTCTACGACTGCCATTTCTAAAAACAAGTGTCTGCTTCATAAACAAGCCTATGTTTTATAGAAAATAAATAGACTGAAGATATAATAGGACAGGCTTTTAAAAATTAAAGGCAAAACATATTCCATTATAGTACGAAAATCAAAGACAAACTTTAACTTAACACAGGTAAGATTCAGAGGACAAACTTATAAAACAAAATAATATTCTTTAAGCTATATAAAACAATAAATAATAATAATAAACTACATGGAAACTAGTAGCTTTGTTGCATCAGTCAGAATACATACCAGTAAGGACCTTTTAACCCACTGAACAGATAATAATTCTTGAGGCAAAACTCCAATCTACTAAAACTACCCCATAGGCGACTGTCAAGCTGACGAACCTTAATAGGAATCGTGACTGACAAGTAGACGATGTACTAATATAGCACTGTCAACAAAGAACTCTGTGTCCTAATCAAATCAGACATTTGCCCCGAGACCTGGCATGTCATTAAAACATGATATCATCTTTTTCATTTATAAACATACACATAAGAAATGTGGAATACAGTACTTCTATAGATTTCTATAATATTGTGCATACTATATGTCTTTGTTATAATCTTGCATCAAATTCTGCATCCAAATTCTATGATTTGATCCACTTATCATGCTTGAGAAATGTATCTGTAGTTCTTCTTGCTTTGGCATAATCTGACAAGAATGAATCAATAACGAGCCAGTAGGGGTGGTAAGGCATAGCCATCAGATTGGGACACATACTTTGGTGGTGTGGCTAGAGGTGGGTGGCCATGTCTGGGAGGACGCATCGTCAGCTTCGTAGCATCATGAGGTGGTCACATGGAAGTCTGTGCTGATTTACTGGTGGCTAGGATATACTCAACTGGTCCAATACCCCACAAAGTGGGACAGTGGGGCAGTTATGTGGGATAGCAGGGTGGTACCTGAAAAACAGGAATGGCCTGAGAAAACCAGGACACTTGAGGGGTCATATAGTGTAAATCATAATGGTCTTGTCACTTGCAAATACTGAATGCCAACTTGTCAAAATGTCCGTTTGAGATATGAATTCCATTATTTGTTTTAAGAATTAAGATACAAAATGGAATTAACTTTTAATAAACTGTGACCTGCAAGTTCCTGGCAGGAATGCTATTAAGGGCCCCACTCGTAAGCTTACAATCTAAGGTGGTATTTCCTAAACATGCACTATATTAAATTAAACATATTCTTTGACCCATTTTCCTCTGTGTTGCATTGGAGCTCCGAGCATCTAGGGTGCACCCATGGCATCTTGTTGCAGATGTCCAGCCTGCGGTAGGGGCAGAGTCCTGTCTCTCTGGGTAAATTAGGAAATACTTACTGGGTTCTAGCAATATCAATTAGTATAAATAAATGTTTGTTATGGCTGCATGTAGTACATAACAGATGAAAAGATATATTGTGAAATGCTTTTATCCATGCAATCACAAGATTCAAAAATATTTATACAGAAATGTTTTGTAAATTGCTTATTTTAAGAAGAAAATGGTACAGAGCTTTCCATGTGACTGTAGTCAGCAGTTAAGAAACACATGTCTTTGTGAGGATTCACTTTTAGTATTTATTGGACCTGAACAGGATGCTGTCCATCCACATACTGTGCTCCCAACAGTCTCGGGTTTTGTGAGGCAATTCCCATCTTCAGGCACTGTCCCGGGTAGTTGCCTTTACAGGAAGTGGGCAGCATGGGCCACTTGGGGAGAACTCTGATCATCTCTGCCTGTTCCAGGGAGGTGAGAAATGAATGGAGGCCCATTGTGGCTCTGATATGGGTAGCTTTGCAAGGTGGCTAGTCAGGTAAGGCAGGTGTCCATGTCTCCCCCCTTTGCTGATATTTGGGACTGGCCCCTCCCATTTTCACCACCCAACACAGGTGTCCTGTGTTGAATACCTGAAATGTTGGGGGGTATTATACCTTGGTTTCAGGTGACTGTGATATACAATTTTATGATAATGTTTTTAAACATAATCAAAAACAATCATTTTGGAGGGGGCTTCACCCTTTGGTAGATATTTTTGGTAAATGTTCAGGCAGTCAGTGAACTGTTTTATGCGTACATAAAATATAAATAATCTATATAAATATATTTAACTAATAGGAAATAAATAGTAGACTCGCCTATTCAGATTTAATGTTTAATTAATTTTACCCAATTCATGAATTTGTACGAACCTCCAAAAAAAGAGAGGAAACCCAAACAAAACATACAAAAAAAATTCATTTTCTTTTGTTTGCCTAGTTTGTCTGCTGTAGCCAGTACTCCTTCTCCCTCTCTCTCACATTTTCTGGGGGTATTGCCAGCTCTTAATTAACACTATTTAAATTTCAAATCTTAAAAGAATGTAGATGTTTTTTTGGCAAAGTTCCCAGAAAATCTGGGCAAGGTTTCAAATGGTTTTGCCAATTAAGTTTTTATTACCCAACAAAATTAACAGTTGCTAATTAACTGTTGGCAACCGTCCCATAAAATAATCAGGGGAAAAAATCCCTGAGGTTTGCCACCAAGTAGTGACATCTTTCCATTATACATGATACTGGAGCTAAACACACACTTATGGGGAACAAATGTTATCAAACCAGTACATCTTATAAAAACTACCTACCATAGAAGAACTAATATGCAAATTACAATTAACAACATCAGAGCCTGGAATGAAAGCTGTGCATTACTTTACCTCCACAGACCACCAATTATTATATTATAATTTAGGACAGCTTCTGTTGAAGACACTGTGTAAACACTCCCTCCTCTCTCTTGCGCCCCCTCCCTCCTGTCAGTTTTTTTTCTCTGCAGTTGCACAGGGAGATCAGAGGAGACCAGAAAGGAGCTGGAGAAGGTGAGTGAGTGGGGGAGGGCAGATACAGGGCAAGGGGACATACAGGACGAGGAGGACAAAGAAAGCGGTAGGAAACGAGTACAGAGAGGACAATGGGAATAAGGGCAGAGGGCACAGATAAAGCTGGAGGAGAGCAGGGGGCACACACAGGACTGGGGGACTGGATCTATATTTTTCTGATAGGCCACTGCAATGCAGTGTGGGCAATGCCAGGCCCAGGGTCTCCTTCTACTACACTCTTGTAGTATAAAACATACTCCCACACTATCTCAGACAGATGCTGGTGATAAGGCTCTGGCGCCTTGCATCCTAGTATCTCAGATTTCCTCTATGGATGTTCTGCATCCCGGCACTCCAACTGCCTTCACCTTTAGTCTTTGGCATTTCTCAATTACTATGTCCACAGTCTTGAGGGCTTTGACCCCGCTGGTATTACTGTCTAGTTGGCTCATGTGTTGCAAGATTCCTTTGTCTGTTTTGTAGTAGTAATGGAGATTCTGGGCATCCATTCTTACTTGGTGTCCCAGGCGGTGGTTTGGAACACAACAAGATGTATCAGATGCCAACCAGTGTAATGGGAACAAGGAGGACTACCGGGATGCCCCTGGCCATTGTTGCCGCCTTTCTCATAGTGAAAGCATCGTACAAGATGGGTAGTCACCCTGATTCTAGAAGTAAAAGTGCTTCTCTGTGGAAAAAGGTCTCTTAAAGAACCATACCACCAATCATGACACGGCACAAGATGTAAGAACAGACTTTATTGGTCCTGGTTATGGTTTATATAACCAATTTACCATGGAAGGAAATATTGGCTTACACAGAAACATGAACACTTAACATAATGGCAAGGGGTTAGAGACAACAATTGCACCAGTCTAGTCTTGTCACTCCTACAATGGCAAATATACACAACAGAGTGAAGGGGATTAGGAAAGTAACAAGTAAAACAGAAAAAAAGAGGGTGAAAGCACAACACAGTACAATTTTTTTTTTTGAAATAACAGTTTTTATTCAGATCTAAAGAGTCAGGCATCGTATAGCGGAGAACAATGATACAGTCATCAATACAAGCACCAAAATGTTATAAGGTACAAAGCAGTGAATGAGAGAAATGGACACAAATTAGGTTACAGCCAATACAAGGTGTCAAATGTCGCAATAAAATCGGTACCTAACATTGGAACTAAATGGATCTGAGAATTTTCAGTTTTATTCAAGGAGTGAGCAGCGGAAGAGAAAAGGCTGACTGAGGTTTGCGTATGCAGCCAATAGTATGATGGAGCCACTCACAGAAGAAAAACAAAAAAAAAAAAAACAAAGTTAAAACGGTCGGGCAAACAAAGCGAACAGAAAATACGGCACATATCAATGTGTAGTACATGACAAGTAGGAGTGTAGGTCAGGGGACCTGAGCCTGCTCCAGAAAGCGTGCAATCCCGAAGGACACTACGAGAGGAGGAGGGTCCCTCTTATGTGTGAGCAATGACAGGACTCATCAGGTGGAGAGTCGGCTGCCGGTCAGGCGCAGCTGGTGTGTGTGTGGTCAGTGAGTTGAGGCATAATGTGGGCATTGAGAAGTTAGAGAGTAGGCGATATTCTGCTCTCATATTGGAGCCATGGTCCCCAAACCTGGTGGAAGTGGAGAGGTGTGTGTGAGGCGGTATGAGACATCTTTTCCAGATGACGATCGAGAGTTGAGAATACTTCCGCGAGTGTTGGAGGAGAGTTGGCTTTCCAACGTCTCGCAATGCATAGCTTAGTAGCTAGAAATATATGGATGAGCAATTTTCGTTTGGGGCTCGGGGGAGGGTCTGGAAACATATGAAGAAGAGCAATATTTGCTGCCAAAGAGGGGCTAGAAGTGGGCATGACCACCACATATGGAGCATGGAGCCCTCTTGACCACAGCCTCTCCAACAACACAGTACAATTTAACCCCTGCAAGTCAAAATAAAATTGTAGATCCAATAATCTTCCTAAAATGGAGGTCAGCATCTGTTACAAACACACTATTTCACTTTGTAGATCGCAGAATAGGGTAGCATCAATATTTGCATCAATGGCATTCATGTTGAAGGATAAAGACTCATTGTAATTTACATGATCTGGTGATTAAAATCAAGTTGTTCTTTGCAAAAAGACTTACGCTTAAATGTTTTGCAAAAGTGAGGCATCAGCACACAACATAATGGATTTTCCAGTATGCTGATGTATGTAGTTATCCTCTGCATTTAAAAAGATGCATTATATGCGCAGTATCGAACAATGATTAAAGATCATCAAGAACGCTAAAAGGAAACGCATTGCTAAAACAGTAATATGTGCATTTATATAAATGTGAGAGAGGTGTGTAATTATGCGGATATTTATCACCATAACAAAATCCTCTAAGAATCAGTGTTCCAAAAAAATATATTTTCTTCAGCAAACTACCATTCTTCCAATAATGGAAACAATTATACCAATGTTAACTCAAAGATATGCATTCATTGTACAGCGTATTGACGTTTTTAATTATTTTGTTTTATTTTTTAATTCTTGTTATTTTTGGCGTAACGAAAAGCATTTGATGTGTTGTGGAAATAAAAGTGATAAGATGAGGGATAAAATGGTCAGCGTTGCAGTGGGCACCTTGTAGGTATTTTGAGGTCATATGCAGTAAGTATACATTTCCAAGACATCTACTGTGCACCATCACGGATAAGGCCAGGTTCTAAGATGGGGCCAGTTTCACAGATGAGGTCAGCGTTGAAGATTTTGGTGTAAATGAAATCACCATGTGGTCGATCCACTACATGCAGAGGTGCGCGTGAATTGGTTTACACATGAAATTCATGAGGAAAAGGAAAAAAAATGGAAAAATCATTTAAATTTGTAGATTAATGATATGATGAATGATAAACGTGTTCTGGATACCACTACTGGGAGCCTTAAAGCCAAGCAGATCTACAAAAATGTCACAAAGGACCAAAAAAACCCAAGGCCTTCTCAGCTAGTACTGGCTGGCTTGCTCACTTCAAGAGCCAACATAGCATGAAAAACACAATCGAGTTACAAGGCTACGTCCTTGAAGAAGTGTTTATTGCAAAAAGACTTATAAAAGTGAGGCATCAGCACACAACATAATGGACTTTCCAGTATGCTGATGTATGAGAATGGGTTGTTCTACAAGCAAACGAGAAAGCGTATCTACACATCACAATGTTGCCAAGGCACCTAGCTTTAAGGCATTGAAGGATCTTTGCACTTTGCTTTTCTGCCTGACTGCTAGAGGTGACTTCAAATGCAAGTTTTTGATGATTTACAGCACCCAAAATCCTTGTGTACTGAAAAGCAAAAATTTGAACCACATGCTAGTGCATTAGAGATGGAACTGGAAAGTTTGGATTACACCCAAAACATTCTGGAATTGGTTCAACAACTGCTTAATTTCAGAAGTGGTAAATACCCTTACAGCAAGGACTCTGCATTCAAGGTGCACCCATTCAAGTTCGTGAGGAGCTTGAAAATGGCCAATGTTGAAGCTCTACCACAATACACACATTGCTTTGGGTGCAAACCCAGAAACAACAATAGACTTTTGGAAAGTGTCACAATGTGTCACGTTATCGACTATGTTAACTTAGCCTTAGAAAGTGTATCTCAAGCTTTGGCCTGACTGTGTTACAAACTTTGAAGGCTTTTCTGGTGTCCTAGTAACATGTAAAAAAATGTGCAATAAGGGGCATAAGACTGGCGGAGAAGGTTTTGAAGATAAGCAAGAGGAGGGTGTTACAGACATTTTAATGAATAGTGGGGTAGAGCTCACATTGCATATGATGGCTCAGCAGGGCATTAAGGACAGTAATGATGATGATGACGGCCATAAGCTAGTGATTCCAAAGATTATGCCTCTCACTATAGCTAAAATTCAGAGATGGACGTCGGTGGTAAAACATCTGTCCAAAGAGACAGAGGAATCTGATCTCATGATGGAACGCAGCTGCAACATTTCTTCCCTATACCCAAAACTCTTGAGGCAGAGATTGAAACAAACCTTGCTGACACTTCTAGCCAGAAAACAGCCGATATTGTCAAAAAGATCTGAGGGGCAGAGTACAGAGAAGACAGCTGATGTTCCAGATATTGTGCTGCTGTCCATCTTGACATCTTCATAACCAACTGCAGAGGGCCAGCAACCTCCTTCTTTAGTTTTTGTGACGGCTGCAACTGTTGAGTGGTACAATATAATACAGTGACCTCATAAGGCCGACACTCACAGTGAAAGGTAAGATTCAGATTCATTAAATTTGATTTATTTTTTAATTTTAATGTTTTTAAAAGATTGTACATACCGTGCTATTACAAATGAAACAGTGTATAAATAAGAAGAGTGCACAAAATGAGTTTACAGTGATCGGTAGCAAGAGTGTATGGTGAACTGGGTCCCGCAGTTCACTCTTTTCGGATAGGGGCAAGGGTTCACATATTTCTGTATTTACAGTGTTTTCAAGGAACCTAATCCCTGCAAGTAATGAGGACTGAGTATATATGTTTCTTTAACTGAAATATATTAAATTACTTCTTCTGGGTGCTTCCATGCCTTTACAGTGTACAGGCCCTAGCAGGGTTTAATCCTAAACCATGTCATAGGATAAAATGTTTTTATTTCCACGATTTCAAAACCTGTAATGAAACCAACAGTTTGCATAATGTGTTTAGCCATTTTACAGAGCTGTTATGATACAGTATACAGTATGTTAGATTATTATATGTGATAATAGTAATCCATTTTACATACACAGGCTTATGTAGCGTCAGTCAGCTAGAAATATGTCGCCATCTTGTGGCAAACAACCCCTAATACAATATTGTGATTTTTTTTTTTTGCTGAAGTAAATATTATACATTATATATATAATGCATTATTTCACCATTACCTATATAGAACCATCATACACTGCAAAGCTCACTCAGCTGTCCTAAAATATGGTATAATCGTGACTTAACCACATAGGTTAAACAACTAAAAGGAAGTAACGTGTAACGTGTATTAAGTATAAACCTGACCATCATTATGACTTCGCCCTGTCTCTTAATCTATGTGGTCAAGGGAAGATTATATATATTTTGTTTCAACAGCAGTAGTGCAGGCGAAAATTGCAAAACTAGTAGCATGACATCTACAGAACCCCTGATATTTTAAATTTTATTTAATGTAAGGAAGTTTTACTCAATGTCAGGAATATTTACTTTACTGAGAGGGTGGAGGATAAGTTAAAACTTCACATCAGATAAACCATTCAGACTAGATGGGTTTCATGGGTCTTATCTTCTGTTATATTGTTTTGTTTTTTTGTTGCTTGGCTCCAAAAAAAAGAGAAAGAAAAAGGAAAAATTTCAGTGACACAGGAAAGCTGCACATTAATTTACCTCTACAGAAAGCAAGAATTTTATTATAATTTAGGACAGCTTCTATTGCAGGTACTGTGTACGCTACATACACTCTCTCTCCTCTCTCAGTTTCTCTGCACCTGCACACTCTTTCAGACACTAACACTTAACCCCCCTCTAGCTCCCCTCCAATCTCTCTTGTCAGTATCTCCTCTGCAGCTATACAGAAAGGTCAGAGGAGATCAGACAGCAGTCAGAGAAGGTAAGTGAGAAGGTGGGTTCACACTCAGGGCAGGGGGATAGGGCAAGAGCACAGACAGGCCAAGGGAGCAGAGGAGGCTGTGGGGAACAGCTAAGGGGATAAGAGCAGGCACCACAGGGAGGCTTAAGGGCAGAGTTTAGGGACACAGACAGAACTAGGGGAGAGTGCAGGGGACGCAAAGAGAAAAAAGCTTACTTTTTGGGCAACTAATTCCATCCAAATGGGAAGAAATTAAATTAATTGTCCGTAAACGAATGAGTCAAAAACTTAAAAATTGCCTGAAATCATTTCAGGCTTTGTGCATAACGGATCATGGAGACCAAGATTGTAGAGGGCTTTAAGAAGAATAGCGTGGACCACCGTGTACAAAGCGGCAGAAAGGTCCAGAAGGATTAGCAGATGTTGGGGAACCTGGATCTTTACCCTGTTGCTTGCCCGCAGCAGGGGTAAATGAACAAACAAAAAAAGCATGCAATGCAATACGAATTGCGCAACCCCGATTATAGGCCGCACCCCCACTTAAAGTCTTTCAAAAAAATGTGGCCTATAATCAGGCCAATACGGTATATTAAACGATTTACTGGGAAAGGCTTTATCTTTGGAGGAGAATGTGGACAGATTCTACCACAAACAGCACTAGAGATTTTACTGATCAATTACAATATCTAATGAGAGATGTATAATGTTTGTATAATGGGAAATTTGCAATAAAAATGTATATGAATATGTTTAATTACCTAGGGTTTTTTACTCACACATCGGACAAATTCAAAACTTTTACCATTAAGCATCTACAGGCCCTAATCCATGATACAATACAGATCAAAGAGCCTTTATCATTGAAGCATTAAATACAATCTGGAGAAAAGAGAGCTAAGAGAAATGTCAATTAAGATACCTACATAAGATCTTCAATATGCTATTGTTATCGTAACAGGATTATTATAGAAAATGTATAGAGGAACTAAGCAGCTGGAGATTCTCGAAAGGAAATGCATTCATGCATAGTACATAAAAGTCAAATTGCTCTAACCATCAGTAATTATCGATTAAGTGTCTGTATGAAAGTGACTGCCTTATGAGTGGAAGAGGATGCTTGCACATCAAAGAGTAAATATACATCCAGTACACAGAAAATTAGTTTTTTACACTAAATGGCAAGTCACATTATCGGTTAGTAATTTTCAGCTCACATGGTCTGCCATCTAGATCCCCAATGCAAGAGTAGACTCCTCTTGATCACTATTGACCCAAAAATGTCAATACAGTGGCAGAACCCGATAAGTGGTACCAAATGTTAGGTCAGACACCTTCTCATTCAAAAATGGTGCACAGACTCGAGTGGAGGCAGGCGGCAAGATTCGTAATGTAGGGACAGTCCAAGGGTCAAAACCGGGGTCACTAATGGGACAACTGAAATGGCAAGAGTAAGGGTAAGGGGTTGGGAATTTAGTGGTGTACTATACTTCCACTGGGGCAGTGGAATAACCAAGCTCGGATGCTTGGTGTCTTTATATAGCGTCATCCATTAGCACTCTCATATGTGCTAAATATGCTCTCCTACTTCCAATTCAAAAAAAATCTTCATTTTTTAAGGTTAAAGGGTATGACCAGTGCTCTTTTCTGACGCTCGGGACAAGCTTACCACCTGCCCTCCCCCTCATATGTATTTGTTCATGTTGTGTATTTTTTCCTGTGCTGGTGTTGTTTTTTTTCTTCTTTTCTTTTAGTCACAGCGGGAAGTCATGGCCAGCCCCTTTTTCTTTGGAATATCTGGTGGCCGGAGAAGGCTTGGGGAGACGAGTTCTGTGGAGGCTGACGGTACCCAGAACGAGAGCTCTTGGTAATGTGTTGGGGTATCTGCCTGTCGGTGAACAAGACAGCTGGCAGGATGGTTATGTATGGTTACGATGTGCTGGTTCATGATGTTTTAATAAAGCTGTGGCCAACGCTCTTACCCACAATGCTGTGTTGTTTATCTTTGAGTTGGAATTGGGCTTGTGCCATGGTTAAGGTTCTGCTGACTAGGGTCTAAGCCAGTGATGGGCAACCTTTTTGGCGCGGTGTGTCAAAAATCGGCAAAAAATCGAGCATAACTCGCGAGGTGTGTCACTTCGACAAAAAAACTTAATTTTGCGCAATTTATAGTTTAAACTACAAAAATGTATAATTGCAATATATAATTGTATTTAATAAACCAAAGACAAATTATTTAACATACCTGCTTAGTAACTACTTACCTTTCAGGAGTCCTGCGGTGGGGGTGCAAGGCCTCTGTCTCCCAGCTCTGACACTGCATGGAACAGTATAGAGTGATGGGAGTTATGATGTACTTTAGAGCATAATTATATAATGAAAAATACATTGGAAATGGTACAGCATAACACCCATCACTCTCACACACTTACCAATCCGCATTTACCAATCCACACACATACCAATCCACACACATACCAATCCACACACATATACTAATCCACACACATACCAATCCACACACATACTAATCCACACATACCAATCCACACATACAACAATCCACACACATACACCAATCCACACATATACACCAATCCACACACATACTAATCCACACACATACTAATCCACACACATACCAATCCACACACATACACCAATCCACACACATACCAATCCACACACACACCAATCCACACACATACCAATCCACACACATACACCAATCCACACACATTCACCAATCCACACACACATACCAATCCACACACATACACCAATCCACACACATACACCAATCCACACACATACCAATCCACACACATACACCAATCCACAC
The DNA here is from genome assembly GCF_027358695.1 of Spea bombifrons. Taxonomy (NCBI): domain Eukaryota; kingdom Metazoa; phylum Chordata; class Amphibia; order Anura; family Pelobatidae; genus Spea; species Spea bombifrons. Next base: position 87,855,546 of record NC_071087.1, read on the forward strand.
ACGTACACCAATCCACACACATACACCAATCCACACACATACCAATCCACACACATACCAATCCACACACATACACCAATCCACACACATACACCAATCCACTCTCACTGTATGCTTTCCTACCTTTCCTCTTTTCTCCTTACAGCTCCTTTTCCTGCTCTTCGCTCCTCTTCTTCTTCAGTTCTTCTGTCTTCTTCCGAGGGCACGGGGTTCAGAGGGCACGGACAGCGGTGGGCGCGGCTTCAGTGTTGTGCGCCGGGATCTGACAACAAACCCCGGCGCACAACAGCTGTTGCCGTGCGGATCGCAAGGGAGCGGTATCGGAGGTCTTTAACAGACCTCCGGCTCCCTTGAGTGATTTTAAGCCGGGTTCAAGGGAGATCCTTGAACCGGCTTAAAATCACTCAAGGGAGCCGGTGGTCTGTTAAAGACCTCCGATACCGCTCCCTTGCGAGCCTGCTCCTCCACCGCCCCGCCCCCCGCTAGGTACGCTACTGCACGTCCCGCCCCCCACCCCTTTTTTTTGGGGTGACACGCGCAGGATTTCCTGCGATTCATCCTCGGCTCCTGCACGGCCGCCGAGGATGAAAGAATCTGTGCTGGAGGAACGGGTCCTCCAGCACAGATTCTTTCATCCTCGGCGGCCGTACAGAAGCCGAGGATGAATCGCAGGAAATCCTGCGCGTGTCACCCCAAATGGCCACGCGTGTCATAGGTTCGCCATCACTGGTCTAAGCAGTCAGGGCAGCGGCTAATAACTGATGTATGCAAGCTTTGCTCTTACGCTGTGGTAGTGCTCTCTTTCCAGGCTACGTCGTTACTAGTACTGTTAAATACATAAAAAATTCCCAAAGTTTATTACGGTATTTAATCATCAATAAATCAAGAATTTGTCCCATTCATATTTTCACTAGGACGTGTGATATAAAAACAGGCAATGATTGCCATAAAATATGAAAACGCATCTTTAAGGTTTTTGTGTTAATTTTATGCTTTGTGCATTTGACAGCACATTCCACTAAAGAGGAAAGTATATGTATTTACTCCACCGGGGTGACAAGAAAAGTTGCTGGTACTAAAATTTAAAAAAGCAAACTAAAGTTTTGATGAGCCCATGGAGCTGGCAGACGTATGTGGCTGCTTGCTACCCTGGTAATCAATTCTGTAAAAATATATAAAAGTGGCAGGATGCTGCCAGCTAATTTAACCCCTTAACGACAATTGACATGCCAGGACCGCCAGGACTTTAAACGGGTGCAGAAAGCGATCTACGTGCACTTTCTTGTCCTGGTGTGTGTGTCTGTGTGTCGGTGTGGCAGAGCCTGTCCTGGTGTGTGTGTCTGGGTGTCGGTGTGGCAGAGCCTGTCCTGGTGTATGTCTGGGTGTCAGTGTGGCAGAGCCTGTCCAGGTGTGTTTGAGTGTCGGTATGGCAGAGCCTGTCCTAGTTTGTGTGTTGGTGTGGCAGAGCCTGTCCTAGTTTGTCTGTTGATGTGGCAGAGCTTGTCCTGGTAGTCATGTTTCCTGGCACTTTACTTACTGTAGGAATAAATTGAACTATTTAATTTTTACTTATCCAGAGTTAAAACGCCCTCCTGAATTTGTAGTCACTTCAGGCACTAAATTGTGGCTTCAGGCGTCCCGTATATTTTTTGTTAGTGTACTGATGTACTCCCCATCATTCTATCCTATATTATCTACCTAGCACTGATGACATCTTTATCCAGTACCCATGGATGCCGAGGTAAAAAGGCCCATCCAAAACCTCAGCACCAGGCCCATGATGCTCTTAATCCGGCCCTGCCCTGTACCATGCACAATGTTAAAAAAATAGAAAAAACAGACACATATATTTAAATACATGTATTTTAACACAAAAATGGACTAATCAGCTAGAATGAAGACAAGGGTGATGCGCTAAAATGTTGGCATACTTATGGACATGCACTTAAAACCTATATTTTGTATTTTTAGCACAATTGTATGGCTTAACCATAGTTGTATGTTGTGACTAAACCGTATTATATTGGGTACTGTTTGGTACATGAGCTGCTTGTGAAATCCACACTTGTATACAACCACGTCTTGGAAATATGTAGTAAGGGAGGTGAGAAATTAAAAAAAAAAATTATCAATTTCCATATTTTGGAAAATTACCAAGGCCTCCCATTGTCAAATGTGTCCCAGTATTTAAAAGGTTAAAAGTGCTTTCAAAACTAAATGCTACATCATCACCATCATGCTTATGTTGAATACCAAGAACCTCACGGTAAAATTGCCCTCGTTCATACTTCTTCGCTTTAGCATTTGATTATTCCATTTATTTACATTATGTGCCTTAAAACTCTGGTTAGCAAACCCCAATACGAAATGTATCAGTAACTCAAAAGCTATTTAAAAAAAATCGCACTGCAATAAAATGACCCTCGTCGGCAACCATATGACGTACATTTCCTGCGACATTTGTAGGTGATTTTTTTGTAGCGCCGCTGTTTCTGACCTCTAGGTTACTAGACGCTGCCTGCCCGTCCCTTTGCCCTCGGCTATCGCTCGCCCGCGCCTCAGATATGTTTCGCTTGGAGGGCATGGGTCCCAAAGCTGACCCGGAGGAGCTGCGGAAGAAGATGCGGCGAGACGTGCTGGTCTCCGTGCGGAATTTTCTGGTCTATGTGGCATTGCTACGAGTCAGTAAGTAATGGGCGCATGGTTGGCGGAGAGCCGGGCAGAGAAGCCGTGGAGGTGATGTAGGAAGCCTGTTGTTTTACGTAGGATTGCAATGTATTCATGTGGAAAGTCTCTAGTGTTTGACAGCTCTAAAAAAATAAATGTGTATTGTTTGTGAGACTTTAACATGGTCGCTATCCAGTTTAAAACCATTGGCAACCGTTTTAGATTGAAGGGAGCCTTTCGGAAAACCTGGGGCAGTGTCTGAAATGCTAGCAGATGTTCCTTTGTAGGCACGCAGAAAAGTTTATAAACGAATTTGTTCTTCTTACTTGGATAAAGCATCGGGAAATAATTGAAAGAAAATAATAATAAATATAATAATAAAGAAAAATCTAATCCAAAATCTAAAAACTATTAAATAGCGATGTCTAGAAGCGTGTTGGATTCTGAATATTTCAATATGAGATGTTTGGGTTATTTTTTTTTTACTTTAATTAAATAATTGAATTTTAATCTATTGCCTCCTGAGATTTGTATTCAGGGGGGAAAAAATTAATTTGATATGACGTTTAAAATAATGAACAGAAAATAAAGCTGTAAAATCGTATAGTTTTTTTTAAAGTTTAAGTTTATGCATAATGTGTTAAATCTGTTATTGTCTATTCTACTAGAACACCCTAAATCAAGACACATTATGGCACCCTGTCATAATGCCTTGATATAAAATACATAATAACGAAATAATGTTGTTAATAATAAAACAGAATGGTTCAGCGATTACCGATAAAGGTATATAGAGGAAATTATCATTTTAGAAGCAGGACTTTAATAACCCCGCCATAAAGAATTGTCTCGGTGTGGTGTTTGAACAGGGAAGGTCCCCCAAAAAATCAGGACTGACAGCAATTGCAGCATCCAAGTCTGCAGATCATTTATTGGAGGAAAAAATGAAATAAAACCAAGTCTTCTCAATGCTAACTTGTGTTCTTTATACTACAATTATGCTCGGGTAGAAAAATATATATATATATTTATCATGTTACTTAACCTTTAAGCATATGTTTTGTGGAGGTGCTGGCATTCTACAGTATAGCACAATATGAGGGATTTATACATTTATAGGAGCAGAGAACCCTTATGGTCATAACTTTTTATACTGCATGCTTCAAATGACTAGAATGACTTTTCTTCTGAGTTTATAATCTATGAGTTCAAGTCCTTGTTACTGATAATAATGTTAATAACCATATACTGACAAATCATTTACTGTTATAGGAAACTCATATTTTTGTTTTACCGTGTCTATTTACAGCACCGTTTGTCTTAAAGAAGCTGGACAGTATATGAAATAATAATGTAACTTCACAAGAAGCTCTACACAGACGAACTGACTGAAGAAGGGCATTGGATATGTTTCTTTTCCTTAACACTGAGACTATGGAACAAAAAAAATGAAGATCTGGCCATGATGTAATGCTACAGAATGCAAAGACTATTGTTCACCCTTTACACACAAAGTTTACTTTTAAATGTCAATATAAGAAGACCACACATACCAATCTTTCCTTCACTGATATGTTATGCCTGTACTATAATTATGCTTCTGGACTCCAGAATGCAGTTTTTTTGTTTTATTTTGTAAACATGTGTTCTGTGCCAGCTGTGTAGTACTGTTTGAAATGTATAATTGTGATCCTGCACCAATGCAGCCTCACATGAACAACTCATATGGCATAAGATGTTAAATTTTAATACACATATCTATTATACGGTGTATATGCCTCATTAAGTTTGTGAAATCTTGCGGGATATTCAAAGTAAATGGCAACAGATTGGTTAAACCAGCCAGTTCACGGGCGCCAGGAGACAGATCTCCAAATAAGCTGATCTAATATTCATATTGCATATTCTGCCGCTTGATACAGTGTTCACAATAGTTCACTCCAGTTGTGACAACTGTACTGATACATGGTTACTATAATTTATGCAAGTGCCAGTCTTTCGGAATTTTATGTACAATTCCGTGCCTTCTAAAAATAATTTTTGTAGACTGTTATTTTGTGAAATATTCACTTATTCATAGCTCCCGGCTTTTAGTTACCCGCTTGTTTTTGAGTAACTTTATGGTTTATAGTGTCATAGTGCAGGGCTTGACAAATTTGTTGTGAATCTAGGCGCCAGGTAAAAAAGTTAGGAGCCAGGATTTTTTTTTAACTAATATTTGGTCAGGAGTGATTTGATCATCATCAGCCCACTTACTAAACTCACAGCGTTTGACCTGGAAGCACCCTGGACTTTCAGGTCAGTGCTGGTTTTTTTATTTTATATTTTTTTTAACTCTTTCCATGCTGATGTTCCATTGGAGCACAGCATTGACTGATATTTAGTCCCTTCCCTGAAACTGCCTGTGGCAGCTGAAAACACGATTGCTGGTTTTGCAGCAACCGCGGTTTCAGCCTACAGAATCACTCCGTGGGAGTGATCTCAGGCTCGGGGGCGGGCTCGGAGTGGCTGTGCTGTCTGCCCAGACTCCTGGGCAGACAGCAGCAGCAGCGCCCCCGTGTGGTGACTAAGCCTCTTACATCAACAATATTTTCTGGATGTAAGAGGCTGACAAAACCTAGGCGCCAGGACAAAATTCTCTGTCGCCATGGCGACCTGGCGCCTGGGATTTGTCGAGCCCTGTCATAGTGGTTACAACCAGAAGAATGTTTGGAAATAAATCCTCGCAATTATACAACAATAGGTCATAAACAATAATAGGATAAAATATGATGGCTAACCAAGTAATTTTATGCAGTTGCCATTGAAGCAATAAGCCACAAAATATAGATTGCTCTACTATATAAAATGTTTTTTTTACCTATCCATATGCTAGTTCTATGAGAGCTTAATACAGTCATGGAAGCTAACAAGGCAATGAAGCATGGGCATTGTCAGGGCCTAAAGCCCAGAGTCTTTTGTTTGGCAGTCCTGAAATTAAGGGTCTCTGGAGATGCCCAGATCTTACCTCTTCATCAGGGTTAAATACCTTCCAGCATCTTTTTTCAATTTATCACTGCTTTTGTGTATAAATACACAACTGGGCTCCACCAGCACCCCACAATATCGCAAATAAAGTCGCTCAGTACTCCAGTAGTTCAGTGAGGTATATTTAATTCAGCAATGCGGGCAAAGTTTCGACCTTACAGTCTTTATTGAGCCCTGGCTTTATCATTGCTTGGACCACATGATAGATGGAGTGATGAGCAAAAGCCGAAGGTAAAGCAATCTTCAATTAAAAATGGCCGTAGGTTGCGAATGCAACCAAGGTAGATGTTAGTATACAATATACTGCTAAAAGGAAATGTGAAAAGGTACATGAGAATTCGGTGCAAGACACATTAACTATTGGGCTTTAGCCCCCAGTGTTTTTGGAAACTAGAAACATTAAGACGTTTGGGTCTGGTTTTTCTGAAAGATGTCTAAACAGTGTCACCTAGTGGTCAACCAAGATAATTGGAAATTTAAAAGAATGTTATAGCTGGTAAGTAATTTCTCAACATGTCCTCAAGAGTCTTAATCGTAAGTGGATCAATTTTAAGCTTTTATGAGGAGAAACAGAAAACAACATTACCAACCAGTGATGAGAAAGCCTGTTCTATTCCAAAAAAAAGCAAATCCAGAAATGGTCTTTAGTATACTCTAACTTACGTGTGCCTTATCCTGTGTACTGTCACCTATATGTGCAGTCTAATACCATACTCTAATACGCATGCACACACACTCTCCAACACCATACACCAACCCACACTTACACATAACTTAACATCTACACTTACACACACACACACACAATTCCCTCATCCTTGCTGCTCACCCAAATTTCCCTCCCTGTTCTGCCCCACTCCTGACTTCTTTGTGTGTGAGCTGCTGCTACCGTGGAGTCCCATAATGTATGTTATGTGGCCAGGCTGGGACCCTCAGTCACCAGTTGTCTGGTTGCCATTGATCTACCTTAGCACACCCCTGCCTGCCAATGATTGGCTGCTTCGAGCTGTGAGAACCTCCAGTCAAGTGGGGGTGGCAATTTAGAGCCCTGCAGTTGTATGTTTTCCCTAAGATAAGGGATATAATAATTATTATTATTTACTTACAAATTACTATCATATGCATTTTTTGTTTAGGGTCTTCCTGGAACAAAGGAGTGTCCCTTTAAGTGAAATGTAAGCCTGTGTTATTCACATTGTGAAGGAAAGTTATTGTTAGGAAAATTACAACACAGATGTATTCCGATGTCCCGCTATTACAAACACTCAATAGGCAAATCTCTCAGTGGATCAATTCATTAAAAACAACAGTACAAATGAATGCCAACCCCCAAAAATGCATCCAACTCTTTCTTTTTTCAGGGCAAATAAACCAAAATACTTTTCTTATGGATCGGTGACCAAAACTGTATTGCACACAGAGGAGGGCTGGAACCTTCTGGCCCAAGGGGCAGGTAAAGCCCAGTCCCCATCAGCCCGTAGGCCCCACTCTGGTAATTAGCATAGGCGCCAGCACACATTTACAAACACTGACACTCAGACGCACACTTAAACACATTCACTCGTACGTACTCACACTAAAACATACAAATCTTATCACTATTACTGCGGGGTCATGTAACATCATAATCTTAATGTCGGACCGGCCTCACTTGAATAATATAGACTGGCCGGGGCAATTGCACTTTGTCCGGCCTGCCCATAATTGCATATTTTGAGTTCAGCTTTGTAAAGTAACAAAACAACATAGCTAATTAATGCGTGCCAATAATTTTTTTGCTTTTGCAGCCACTTCTTTACAATGAGTGTTAGAATTAAAAGGTTACAAAGTCACAAATAAAGCCCCCCTAATCAAATGCATAGTAACACAAATAAACTTCTGTATTCACCAATGTCTTATTATCCTCCAATTATATAGTGTTTACACTCACTGGCCAATTTATTAGGTACACCTGTTCAATTGCTTGTTAACACAAATAGCTAATCACCCAAGCATTTAGGCATGTGGACGTGGTCAAGACAACTTGCTGAAGTTCAAACCGAGCATCAGAATAGAGAAGAAATGGAATGGAGAAGTGACTTTGAACTTGGCATGGTTGTTGGTACCAGATGGGCTGGTCTACTGGGATTTTCACACACAACCATCTCTAGGATTTAGAGAGAATGGTCTGAAAAAGAGAAAATATCCAGTGAGCGGCAGTTGCGTGGACAAAAATGCCTTGCTGATGTCAGAGGAGAATGGACAGACTGGTTCGAGATGACCGAAAGGTAACAGTAACTCAAATAACCACTCTTTACAAACAAGGTATACAGAATACCATCTCTGAACGCACAACACGTGGAACCTTGAAGCAGATGGGCTACAGCAGCAGAAGACCACACCGGGTGCCACTCCTGTCAGCTAAGAACAGGAAACAGAAGCTACAATTTGCACAGGCTTACCAAAATTGGACAATGGAAGACTGGAAGAACATTGGCTGGTCTGATCAGTCTCGATTCAAGCAGCGACATTCAGATGGCAGGGTCAGACTTTGGCGTAAACAACATGAAAGCATGGATCCGCCCTGCCTTGTATCAACTGTTCAGGCTTGTGGTGATGGTGTAATGGTGTAGGGGACATTTTCTTGCCACACTTTGGGCCCCTTAGTACCAATTGAGCATTGTTTAAACGCCACAGCCTACAGGAGTATTGTTGCTGATCATGTCCATCCCTTTATGACCACAGCGTACCCATCTTCTGACGACTGCTTCCAACAGGATAACGCACCATGTCACAAAGCTCACACTTTGGTTTCTTGAACATGACAACGAGTTCACTGTCTCGTGAACTCCAATGGCCTCCATAGTCACCAGATCTCAATCTGATAGATGTATGGATGTGCAGCCGACAAATGTGCGTGTCCATATGGACCAAAATCTCTGAGGAATGTTTCCAGCACCTTGTAGAAAGTATTCCACAAGGAATGAAGGCAGTTCTGTGGGCAAAAGGGGGTCCAACCTGGTACTAGCAAGGTGTACCTAATAAAGTGGCCAGTGAGTGTATATATATATATATATATATATATATATATATATATATATATATATAGTCAGTCAGCAACATGTGACTTAGTTTAAAGTAATGTCTTTTTTAAAATCTGGCTGAAGCTCAACTAAGCAAAGGGATCCATAGTGTAAACGGGATCCCCCCACTCATAACTTGTAACGCTCGCCAGACAGATCCCCAAATAAGCTAATCTACCCTTGATAAAGCAGCTCTTTTTTGCTCTACGCTGCCCACCCAGGACCTGTCATCCTAGACTACAGTCTGGAAGTGAATAGGCGTCGTGATTGCTACATTTTAGAAGCCAATCTTCAGTAATCTTCCTTTATTTTGATCTATTGTGCACATTAATAGGGAGGAAATGAAAATGTTCCCTTATTTTAATTTGTTGTAGTTTAATAATACTAATCTTTCAGCCTTTTTGATTTTTAAAATGACTTGTTTAACATGGAAATGAAATGGAAAACTCATCTACAAAGCATTTTGTCTGGGGAATACTCATTATGCCGAGTAATTTCAATGCATCGGCTGTACTGTGGCAGAAAATTATTCATTAATGTAGTATATTACTGACATTATGAGTTCCTAAGGTAATACTAAAGAAAATAATTTATGTATTCTGGCTAAACTTACATAATGGTGATTATATTTGACAAGGGAATGAACCTTAAAGTTTGAGTGTTACAAGTGTTACATTTGTATTTCCTGTTCTCCATGCATTTTCAAACAAACATACTATTTTATTTATGATGCCACATATTTTGGAATCTCTTAATAAAACATGTAATGTATTGCATAATCTAAAATAAATGTTAATATTTATTGTGGTTGTATCTATCTACTTTTCGTTGGGTCCTCCTAATGATCAAAAATTTGATAAAATCCAAATACTTTGGACTGCTACTTTTCTGACAACTGCTGGACAATCTGTATGTGTGTTTCCCAGTATCAGCCTCGCATGTAGTAGGTACATTGCTTGGTGGAGGGTCTGGGTAGCTTGGATCATTCCACATTGCACCCACCAGGTCTGTTTCTATACCCCAGTATGCAGGGGAGGGCTGGCAGCCTAAGGCCTGGGGGGCAAGTCAAGTGAAGTGGCCCGTTGTGCCACGAATCAGGCCACCATACATGCCCATCTTTTCCTGAACAAATATTCATTATAAAAATACAAATATGATTCAAATGTGGTTCAACATAAGTAAATTTAATAGCAACAAAGGATGGTAAAAAAAAGCAAACCCTGATGTCTCCCTGATGCTCAGCCAGTTAAATGCCCCCCATGATACTGGCTGAGGATTATGGGAAGTATAGTACACAGCAGCAGGAAAATTGTAAAGGCTAATATGAGTACCCTACCAGGATCATACCTTAAAGTGGGCAGCAATGACATGGGGGGTCGAAAAGGGACAGAGGTGACACTGGGAGGGGCTGAAGGGGGACAGAGGTGACACTGGGAGGGGCTGATTGGGGACAGAGGCGACACTGGGGAGCTTATTGGGGACAGCAATGACATGGGGGGCTGATTGGGGACAGAAGTGACACTGGGGACACACTTACATACACACATACCTATTTTTTTATTTTTAACGAATACAAAAAAAATATTATATAGCTTGTACAAAAATAAATTGGTTTACAAACCTTCTACTTCCACTTTTGGGGGGTTTCGTCTAGACCTCCATCCCCTGGTAGCAACAGACTGTTTTCACACGACATCCGGTGCTCCAGCAGACTGAGTGCGAGGGGGCGGAGCTTTCACCCCTCACGCTGCTCCCATCACTATGCGGCCATCAGATTGCTGGAAAACTAATCTAAACGGCCGCTGGGTGCTGATGCCACCGGCCAGAGCTACTTTAATACTTTTTTTAAAAAAAATTAATATGACATCGGCCGTTTAGATCAGTTTTCCAGCAGTCTGAAGGCCGCATAGTGATGGGAGCAGCGTGAGGGGTGAAAGCTCCGCCCCCTCGCACTCACCTTTCACCCCTCACGCTGCTCCCATCACTATGCGGCCATCAGACTGCTGGAAAACTGATCTAAACAGCCGCTGGGTGCTGATGCCACCGGCGGGAGCTACTTTAATCCTTTTTTTATTTATTTAATATGCGGGATCGGCTTGCCATATTAAAAATAAATAAATAAAGTATTAAAATAGCGCCGGCCGGCGGGATCAGCACGCAGCGGCCGTTTACATTAGATTTTCAACAATCTGATGGCCGCATAGTGATGGGAGCAGCGTGAGGGATGAAAGGTGAGTGCGAGGGGGCGGAGCTTTCACCCCTCACGCTGCTCCCATCACTTGGCGGCCGCTGGGTGCTGATAGGCTTTATTCTGCCTATATTTGGTTGCTCCTCTTCTACATGGATGCTTCAGAGTTATTCCTGGACTGTTTTTGTACCTTTCTTGGCTTCTTTCTGATTGTTCATGTCATGTTTCTAAGTGGTTTTTGCTTAGCTGTTCCTTGTTATGCACTTTTGGATTTCCTCTTTTGCCTGAAGCCTCTGGATAAACTTCTGGACACTTTAATTTATTTTATTTTTCAATTTTCTGTAAACAGGGGAGGGCTAGCAGCCTAAGGCCTGGGGCAAGTCTAGTCAAGTGGTCCATTGTGCCCCTAAATCAGCCCACCATCCATGCCCATCTTTTCCTTATTTTCTAACACATATTGATATATCGTGATGGGATTACATCAGTAGACTAAAAAAAGTAATCATACAGGCGACGCCTGAAGCCACACTTTATTGCCACTAATTCTTTTTAATGAGATATGCATCTCACTGATTTCTGGGCCTAAAAAGTTTTGTCCTCTGCAAAGTGACTACAAATTCAGGAGGGAGTTTTATCTTTGGATAAGTAAAAATTACATAGTTCTATTTATTCCTACAGTAAGTAAAGTGCCTGGAAACTGACACACAAACACACACACCAGGACAGGCTCTGCCACACTGACACCCAAACACCAGGACAGGTTCTGTCACACCAACACACACACCAGGACAAGCTCTGCCACACCGACAGCCAGACACACACACCAGGACAGGCTCTGTTATACCAACTCCCAAATACACACGCACCAGGACAAGATGGTCTTTCTTTAGATACCATTTTGATCATATCATTTCATTTACTATAAAAAAAGTGATAAAATATGGTGAACATTTAAAAAAATGACATTTTCTGACTTATATCTGAAAAATAATTTACTCATCTACAAAAGCGAATTAAAAACCTGCTAAATAGATTCTAATATTTGTCATGTTTTTATGTGTTGTTGCAAGTGATAGGGCAATAAGTTTTTCAAAACTGGTCATTCTGCCCCATGTCCTATTTGTGACACTAGATCTACTACCAGCTTTTGTGAAACTTTGTGGTAGTCATTTTTTTTTCAGTTTTTTCCCCCCACACATATTTTACTTCATGTATGAATTTATAGCTCCAGGTATACTGTATGTCACTGTCAAACAACACCCCAATAAATGTTCAGCAACATCTTGTGATACCATTTTTGAAAAGTAGACACTCCATGCGTATTCCAAATGCCAGTATTTTAACTTTTCCATGCCAGTATTTTTGTTAAGATATAGCGCTAATTTTAGGATTTGCTCATAAAAATATATTTTATTTAAATATATTTGGACTTTTTTTTACATTTTGTTAGTAGGGGATAGTTAGGCTGATGGTGACATCACTGGTAAATTATTTTTACATGTTAGTACATATTTGACACTATGCTCCACTGACTCTGGATGAATGCAGTACCTCAGAGTTCTTAGTAGGGTCTTTAGAGACCCTTTTAGGAACTTGTTTATGTTTTCCCTGGAGTGGTCACGGTTCGTCATGGGGTGGATTCGGCTGATGGTGATTTCCATAACACCGTTAAAGTTAGGATCCTAACTCCTTTTAAATCACATATTTAATCGGATGGGCCCCTGCTGCAGTTGTTGGTGTTGCTGGCATCAAGGCATTACAGTAACACAATTTGGGAAAGTTATCAATATTTGGTGTGATCACCCTTTGCCTTCAAAACAGCATCAATTATTCTAGGTACACTTGCATACAGGTTTCTAAGGGATTTGGCAGGTAGATTGTTCCAAACACATTTCTTCTACCGAGTTATTTGTGTTAAAGTAATGATTGTGTTTCTACCTACATACTACATAGATGATCATTAGTGCCTGTTTGGTGTACGTGTTTAATCATCAGCCTTAATATGGGCCTACAAAATACCTATATATATAACTATGACTAAGGAGACCCAGGGCCACCACTTTTCACCAGTTGCCTGCGTAGCATGTAGCTGGGCATATCAAACCAGTGGCCATGCAATGCAGCCCAAATCTGTCACTGGAGTGACTGATCAGGTGAGTCTGAGACGCTGTTGGCCGGCAGCCCACTTGGCTTAATGCCTGGTGTACCAGATGGCCAGTCCGGGCCTCCATGTTTTATATTACTGTTGCTGAGCATAACCTGTTTTTGCAGATACATAATTTATCATGAGGTAGAAATTCAAAGCAAAATTGTTATTTTTTTTATACTTTAGTTCTAATAAACATTTATATCAAAAAATATTTATAAATATGGTTATAAACAAAGCCATCAAGATGCAAGGTAAAAATGACAAAATAAACTTTTGTCTTGGTATTTTATATATTATAAAATAACTGCATTGCACTATGGGGAGCAATCTGTACTTTATTTATGCTTCATAATTAGTTAAACTAGAATCCTCTTTTATAAGTCCTGTATGCCTCTGCATATATCTGTAATTCTTATATATATTACATCATTAACGGGCTATTATGATATGAGGTTTGTAGAATTAATCATTATTCAATCCATGAAGGACATTATACAGTAACTTTCCCTGTGAGACCATTTGTGAGAGCCTCAGCCTCGCCGCCACAGGATGGAGTTACACGAACGCCTCAGACATCCCCGCCAGCAGCATTTCATTCCCCAAGTCTCTCCGTCTTCCTCCCAAGTCTCTATGGTACACGGCCGCTGTATTGACTAAAAACAATAGGAGGGGCTCCTCCGCAGCCTCTTATTCCCCTCCTGTACTCTATGGTTATAGCAGATGCTCCAGCCAGAAGTGCATAGGCTGCTTCTCAGCTAAGAGCAGCTGGGAGGCTGCGGCACCAGTAACCGCTATGCGTGTCCTGTGAATGCATGCAGGTAATAAGGGGCGAAGGGGGCAACTTTCTGCAGCTTTCAGTCTCCCTGCACCACCGGTATTGCAATTCATGGGTTAATGGGCACTCTTTCATTCCGCAGCCGGCTTTATAGGTAGGAGGATGCTGCGCTTTGTGTGCTTAGCAGCAGGGGACCGTGCAGTGTTTTTACTCGCAGCTTTATGGCGCTGGATGGGTTTGTTACCTTGGAGATGGGGTTAATGTACACATTAGGCATTGGGACCGTGTGACACTGGCACATGCCCAGAGTGCATTTGAAGAATAGGTGTGTGTGTGTATAGCTGGACATAGTGATACATACAGATACATTGTATTTCACTGTAGCTACTGATGTATCTCTTTAATGTGTCAATGTGGGTGAAATACGCAGACCTATGCATGTATTTAGTGTGTTATATGTCTTAATGTTTATGTGTACATGTCAATATTTGTAAGTGCATTGTGCATGCATGCTTACACACATCTAGCTGTCTATCATCTGTGCGTCTTCGTTGGCACATCAAACGCAAGAAAAGAAAGTTAGTTGTTAGGATTGTCATTTCCTTGTGTGATGGAATAAAGAAAATAATTGCGTGCTTTGAATTTAAAAATACTGAGGTCATATTATGTACCTTGTATATGATCTATGCATAATAGCAGAATAGTATGCGCTATTACTCTGTTTGGTTGGGTTGGGGGAAATAAGCGTGGTTTTTAATACTATAAGAATCAAGCTAGAGCCTAGTGATGTTCTTCACCCGTACTATACTTACACGCAGTACTTTTACCGGAAACTCTTCTTTGTGGTGTTAATGCTTGTTGAATTGGTAAATTATTATTATTATTATTATTATTTATTGTTTTATATAGCGGCATTATATTCCATAGCACTGTACAATAGAATTTACGCTTACATGTGCATATGAATTATGTGCTGACTCTGAAGAAGAAGAAGTGTGCCCCATTAAGCAAACTAGATATGTTTTTAGGGTTTTAATAGGCACCGAGAAGGAGGAGTTTTCTGATCACTCCACTCTTCTATCTATGCGTAACCAATTATTTTATATATAACATATTACACCTGCTTTTGCGTATCCTCTGCCCAATTCCAGATGTGCCTTGTATGTCTTATTTATTGGGCGATGGTGGAGTTGTACCAGCTAGTTATAAGCTTCTTTGAGCAGGGCCCTCCTTACCTTTTGTTTCAGTAAGTCCAAATTGTTATGTGATGCTCTACTTGTTGACCTGTTTACCCATTGTGCAGCTCTGCAAAATATTTATATATATATATATATATATATATATATAAAATACATTTTTTCTGTAATGTAAATCATTTACATTTTGCAGACCATCACTGTCTGTTCCTCACCTATGTTGAGTGGTCTCCATACCACTCATCACATCTAGGCAGATGATGAAGCTCTCTCATCCTACTCATTCCCTCTTGTTTATGTGCAGCTTAGAACCCTCTGAATCTCTAGCAACATAATCCTGAACTGTTATCACAAGTATTGTGAAAAGTGCTCATCCATTTACCCATTTAATGCCCTACACTTTTTTTCCCTACACGGCTGCTTACATTTTTTGTTTCCTCTAATCTAGCTGATGGATATAAATCTAGAAGGAATTCAATAGATGTATTTATTTTAAAAATATTTCTGATGTAACGTGTTGTTCCCCTTCCATCGTCTTGGAATGGGCAGGCTTCGGTGCTGGAGTTATTACAGCGCCTAAGCAAATGCTTTGTGTTGCTTATATATTATTGCCACCAATTGGTAAGAGTATGCAGCTAGTATCTTCATAGCATTTGCAAATGAGGATTACTTTTTCTTTGGTATAGTAAATAAACATGTCTAATTGTGTTTACTGAATAAATTAAGAAATATATCGGTAATAAACCTGAAAGCCGACGTAGCCCAATAAAGGATTCTCAATAAGCATGCACATTAAAGTAGTTTGTAAGTACTTTAAAATGCATTCATGGAACTTCCAAAAAACAATAAAATGAAATGACTTAACTTTGGGAGAAGCTGCAGCTCCCTTTCTATGATCTAATGTTTTATGTGACTGGTTGGCTCCTTGAACCCAGATCAAGGGACAAGTGCCTATATGGGGATTCTGTAGAATACCTCCATGGAGTTGCAAATGAGACATCATGAAAATTTAAAGGGACCCCTCAGATGTCATATGCATTTTTAAATAGTTTGTTGCAAAGGGCATGTATTGAAATATGTCCCTGCTGGAAAAAGACCTTGAAGCAGAAGCTTCTATGATTTAACGAAACAGCCACCTGCACAAGTGCAATCCCTGTATACAATCCAAGGACAATGATCTATATAAGCAAATAAAAAAGAACAAAAACAGGAAATCAGGCCAAAAGAGATCAAAATCACAAAGAACACAAAGTGCAAGGAGAGAGCTCATCTACTGAGGCTTTTACAAAGGCTTTACAAAAGGCAAATATGACTAGCTGTGGAATTTCATTCATTTAGTGAAATTGATGTTCTATAGGTATAGATTTCAGCATATAGCTAGAAAATGAGCCTGGGCTTAAGCCAAATGCCTGACTGAGTGAAATGGAAGGAGTGTGAAACGGCTTCAAAACCACCCTAAGTAATTTTGTTATTTTGTTTATATGGAAGTGAATGAGAGCTTTCTGCATTTAGTAAGTGAATCTAATCCAGTTTTCCAAACCCAATGAGCTCATGCCACTACATAGCCTTCTGGCCAACCAATATGATAGCATTAGCTTCTACCAAGTCCACTTTGCTGTAGATCTGGTGATTCTGGGTGTCCAATTGGGCAGCGTGGTATGATCCATCCAGAGGGGATATCGTAAACCTCTGTGACCTTGCTTCTTCCCAGAAGTAGAGTTGGGTGTAAGTCGCAAAATAAAATACCATATTTGCTTGATTATAAGATGACCCTGATTATAAGACAAACCCCCAAAATCTGAATATTAATTTAGGAAAAAAAAAAAGAAAAAGGCCTGAATATAAGACTACTATATAAGAAAAATGTTTTACTAGTAAACATTCACATGTAAACTATTTTTCATATTTAATAAAAACTATGATTGCGAAAAATGCATTTTTTTGTTTTTATTTCCTTTTATTTGCCAACCTGCCCCAGTTATGCACATCTGCCCCAGATATGCCTTATATCCTCTTATATGCAACTCTGCACCCCAGAAATGCTTTATATACCGCCTTATATGCCACTCTGCCTCTCAGAAATGCCTTATACACCCCTATATGCCACTCTGCCTCCCTGATATTCCTTTTAACCCCTATATGCCACTCTGCCTCCCTATTATTCCTTTTAACCCCCTATATTCCACTCTGCCTCCCTGATATTCCTTTTAACCCCCTATATGCCACCAGGGGGAGGGGCTTGTGAGGGTGGAGCCAGGGGGCGGGAAAATTATGTTTTGCCTAAGGTGGCAAAAGTCCTTGCACCAGCCCTGTATGCCACTCTGCCTCCAGAAAGCCCCTATACCCCCATGCCACTCTTACTCTCCCCGACTTACCAGTGCATCCCTAGATTTGTCTCCTGTGCTTCAGGTTCCTTGGTGTCTAGTGGGGCAGCCGGTGGAGTTCTGTGCGATGAGCGCAGACAACCTCCGCTGCCGCTGCTGCCGGCACTTCCGCTGGGGCTTCCATGAATGAGCACCGGAAGGTCATGTGATGTTGGTGCTCCGTTATAGGAGCCCCAGAGGAACTGCCGGCAGTAGCGGAGGTTGTCTGTGCGTATCGCTGCCAGAGAGTAGGATCCAGGTCCCCTGCAGCGCTGCAAGGGATCTGGTTCTTAGTCTTGTATTCAGACCTCTATTATTTTTCAGGGCATTTGCTCTAAAAAACAAACAAACAAAAAAAAAAACCCTTGTGTTATAATCGAGCAAATAGGGTAAATTGCTTTGACATTTTTAGATATATTTTTTTATATTAATATAATATTTTGTAATAATCATATAAATGATATAGGCATTATAACGTACTATATTTCGTTTATTAAGCATCTCCCTTCTGCTTGTCCTATTGTGCAATGGTCTGGCATTTAACCAGCGCTGCATAGTTTGGTGCAATTAGCAGTAGACCGTATTTGCTCGATTATAAGACGACCCTGATTATAAGATGACCCCCCAAAATCTGAATATTAATTTAGGAAAAAAAGAAAAAGCCTGATTATAAGACGACCCTATAAGAAAAAAAAAAGTTTTACTACTAAATATTAATTCATGTAAACTATTTTTTGGTTTTTAATTTCCTTTTATTTACCAACCTGTCCCCAGTTATGCACATCTGCCCTCAGGCATGCCTTATACCCTCCTATATGCCACTCTGTCCCATGTTATTCCCTTTAACCCCCTATATGCCACTCTGGCATATAGGGGGTTAAAAGGCATATAATGGGACAGAGTGGCATATAGGGGGACACTTACCTACCCAGACACTTACCCACCCACTGAGACACTTACCTACCCACCCACTGAGACACTTACCTACCCACTCTGCCACTTAGATACCCAGACACTAGCATACCCACTCAGGCACTTCACTCACCACGATGCCTCAGCAGGCGCTTGCTGCAGCTCCCATGGGATTACAGCAAGACGCTGTGTGACCCCGCTAGGCCCCGCCTTCTCCAGAAAATTGAAGAGGTCTACCGGATCCGCTTTGGGACGGCACAGTGCCGCTGGGGTCCCGGTCCTGCTTCTGGAGCAATCTCCCCAACCGGCTCTGCTTCCCCGCAGTGGGCGGGCTATCCCAGGAGTAGGAAGGTACGCGCGTATGCAACCTCGGCTGCTGCCGGCTCTTTCGCCGGCGCTCGGTGATAGACGCCGGCAGCAGCTATGGGTTACCATACAGGAGGATCCAGGTACCCTGCAGCGATGCGGGGGATCTGGATCTTAGTCTAATAGTCAGACCTCATTTGAGGTCTGATTAGAAGACGACCCCGATTACGCATTTGCTCTGAAAAAAACCTTGTCTTATAATCGAACAAATACTGTAGTTAGTTTAACCAGCGCTGCATAGTTTGGTGCAATTAGTAGTAGTAGACCGAACATAGTTAGATGTTACCCCTTTGCCAGTCGGCACCTTCTCTTCCATTTTACTGACAAAACACGGTTTTTATAAATTTATTACCATATTTGCTTGATGAAAAGCACACCTGGGACTTCCCACTGACAGCAGCGGGAACCCCCCCCCATTTAAAGGGAGAATGGGCGGGAGCGGGG
The DNA here is from genome assembly GCF_027358695.1 of Spea bombifrons. Classification (NCBI taxonomy): domain Eukaryota; kingdom Metazoa; phylum Chordata; class Amphibia; order Anura; family Pelobatidae; genus Spea; species Spea bombifrons. The sequence goes on from NC_071087.1 coordinate 87,874,695, forward strand.
CGTGTCTTGAACCGCAGAAGCGGTGCTTCACCCGGCAATCTCCAGGTAAAACCCAGAGAGTTCCCAGGTATGATTAGAAGTCGTTTTTTTTCCAGAAAATATCTCATAAATACTACCTTGTCTTATAATCAAGGTAAATTTTATGTAGACCTCAGATCCATGGCACCACTGCACAGAAGTGCTTGTCATTTATGTTCTTCACTCTCTCTCATCATGCACTCCCTTAATGTCTCCCTACCTTCTTCGGTATCTGCTTCTGTGTCTCCTTTTCCACAGCTTTGTTTCTTCTCTTGCCTCCTTTTCTTATTTTTTTCTTTGTCCGCTTCTCTCTGGTATCGGCTCTGTTATTTAGGTACTTCCGCAAAAAGGCCAGCGCCTTCATGGTACCGCCATGGGGACAGCCTCTCCCTGTTCCTCCAATTGGGGAGAGTGTGTGTGTGTGGAGGAAGTACCTGGATAATGGAGCTGATACCTGGAAGAAGTGGACAAAGAGAGAAAACAGAAGAAGGCAAGAGAAGAAGCTGAGCCATGGAAAAGGAGACATGGACATGGAAGCGGATGGCAGATGAGGTATGGAGACATTGGCAGGGAGCGTGGGAGAGATTGCGAATTAGTGAGAGTTTGACAACAACAAAAGCAAAAATAGTGGTTTTGATTCCACCCCCAATAGAATTGTCTTATATTCAGGCTTTTTCTTGTTTTTTTTCATTAACATCCAAAGTTTGGGGAGTTATCATGTAATCATGATTGTCTTACACAGTATAATACCTTTTTATTATTAAATAATAGTAGCACTCTTGTAGCAGTAGTTAGGGCTTCAGGATACAAAAGAGATTGTATAACTAAAATGAACAGAGGGGTGGGTAGTTGGTTTAGTACTTGCCTTCAAATGGTTAATAGCAGAGGGTGTTACAGGAAAATGTATTATACATTTGCGCAGTGGCGGAACTACCGGGGTCGCAGGGGTCGCGACCGGGCCCCGGCGGCAGGGGGGCCCAAGCCAAGGGGCCGCCCGAAATCGGGCAGGGGCGTCCAACATGCGGCCCGCGGGCCAAATGCGGCCCGCGAGACCTCGAGGTGCGGCCTGTGTAAGATCGGCAGCCAGGGCAACCGATCTTACGCGAGCCGCACCTCAAGCCCTGCTACTTACTTGTGGGAGGGTCTTCTGGACTGCACAGAGGAAGCGGAGTTCACGTGACACCCTACTTCCTCTGTGCTTTAGCAGAGAAGGCAGAGGGAGGCCGCGCCCCCTGCTGAAGTCTGTGAGCTGCAGTGCAGGTAAGGGGGTGGGGAGGGTGTTTGA